>NW_007931092.1:24510-25229 GCF_000001215.4 Drosophila melanogaster | reverse complement strand
ATGTGGAGCAGCGTGTGGTGGGATCGGTCGCACTTCTTGCAACGATCACCGCTTCGGCAGTCTCCCGTGGAATGCTCGTGAGCGAGGCAATTGGCGCAGTATTTGTTAATGAGGACTGCTCGCAAACGCTTTTCAGCGCTAAGCTTTAGGAACCTCGCGCACTTCCGAAGAGGATGGATACCGCGGCAGAATCGGCATCATAAGGATTGAATACCTCGGGTACGTCTGCTCTCCACGGCACGAGCACTGCGTGCGTTTTGTTGACGAGGAGCCATGCTGCGCGTAGTCGAATGTCGAAAGGAGATCGAAAACGAAATGAAAAATAACGGATGATTAGTGATAGTGAACTACAACTAAGGACGAGAGGAGCGCCTATTATTGTGGAGATTCGGAAGACTCCGTCGGCAAAAGCACCACTTTTGCCACTGGACGTTTAATAACTCCACGTGCAGTACGGATGTTTACTACACGGACGTTGCCGTCAGCTCCTGGGAAAACAGACTCAATTCTGCCGAGCCGCCACTCATTAGAGGGCAAGTTGTCGTCCTTGATGACGACCATGTCATCGATGCGTAGATTTTTGGACGGGGCCTGCCATTTAGAACGCTTGTGGAGTTCTTTGAGGTACTCTTCTTTCCATCGCACACGGAACTGCTGATGGAGAGCCTTCAAATGCTGCCACCGATTAAGAATGGATTTCGTTTCCCCCTTTACTTCGG
>NW_007931092.1:20064-21510 GCF_000001215.4 Drosophila melanogaster | reverse complement strand
CTCGTGGTCGTTTGAAGGAAATTCTTCTCGCACATGGAATCGGATTCTTTTACCAACTTTGTTGGTATATCCTCCACCTCCCAAAATTTTGTGATGAGTTTGTCCAGTGAATTATCGTACGCGTGGGAGATCTGTGTCGAAAAAGAGGAAATTCTGCTTTGGGTTGAGGCTGACACTGGCCCAGTTAGTACCCAGCCGAAAATGGTCTCTTGCCCCAAGAGAGAGCCACAGATGTTGGTTTTTGCTCCACTCAGAAGCACCGAAGGCAGGATGTCGGCTCCGATAAGTACATATATTTGTGCGCTCTCATAGAATTTTGGATCCGCCAGTGGAAAATCGGGAAGATCCCGAAGGAAATTTTGCGGAATTGGGTAGGAAGGCAGATTTCCGGCTAGTTGAGGGAGGACATAGGCCGTCGTCTCCAACTGCAACGCGGGCCTAGTCGGAGATGGGATGGTGAAACTGCAGAGCTTCTTGGACTGAGCAGCTACTGTTTGGTTTAAGCCCGAGACTTGGGCTTGAACCACCTGGAATGGCAATCTAATTAGATTGAACAGTCGCTCGGTTATGAATGTCGCTTCTGATCCGGAGTCGATCAGGGCGCGTGCCTTAAAGTTAGTGCCAAGATGGGAGATATTGATTATGGCAGTGCCAAGAAGGATAGCTCTTGAGCCCGTGGCGAAATAATTTTGAACACCGGCTTGCTCATTTGGAACGAAATTGGCCTGATTAGCGGAAATTGGCCTTGCAGGATTTGAAGGGCTTGAATTGCTGGAACAGAGGTTGTTTCGGTGCAACAACGTGTGATGCCGGCCACGGCAAGTAAAACAATTGTGAGTGCTTTTGCACTCACGAAGCTGATGTCCCGTTGCGAAGCAGTTTAAGCATAACTGCTTCCGTTTAATGTAGGCTGACCGGTCGTCAACCGACATTTGGAGAAACCGCGGACATACACGGACAGGATGGTTCTCCTTGTTGCACAAGTCGCAACTTTTCAATTTTGGAGCCACTTTCGCCTCGTAGGAATTTAATTTTCTAGAAGGCCCACTTGAGTTTATCGCTTTAGAATGCGACTGACTCGGTACGGACGGTCTCACATCATCGATGGCCTCTAGGGTTCGATGACGTTCTGTGAGGAAGGTGTTCAGCTCTCCCCATGTCGGGATGTCGGCTTTCTTATGTAGCGACTGCTCCCATAAGGAGAGAGTTATCTTCGGGAGCTTGGATGAACACAGATATACCAGCAGGCAGTCCCAGTTCTCAGTGTTGATGCCTGACAGTTCTAAGGCAGTCAAGCAACCTTGAACAGTACTTTGCAGTACCTTCAAGGCCGCCCCAGATTCCTGTGGTATCGACTGCACATTAAACAGTATTTTCAATTGACTGTTTACCAACAATCGTTTATTTTCGAAACGCTCTATTAGTTTTTCCCACGCAGAGCGGAAA
>NW_007931092.1:14893-19964 GCF_000001215.4 Drosophila melanogaster | reverse complement strand
ATGCTGAGTCTGGATGACAATCAAAATTTCGTTCGTGTCTGAACTGAGCCAAGGTGATGTTTTTATCTTTAGAATTTTCTCAAAATTTACGCGTTTCAAATAATCGTGTTTTAGAAGGTGTGCCATCGTAGTAATTCATTTCTTTAATCTGACTCGATAATTGATTTAGGTCGGTTTCCGAAAGTTGTGGAACCGCCATGGTGTGTTTATATAAGTTTCTGGTTTTAAATTACGGAATTAAAAATTTTAATTAATTTTGTTTCCGACCACACTTGATTTTCTTTTAAATGGTTTTGCAGATGTTACTGACCACATGGAATTTTTCTTGAATATTACTTTCACGTAATATTTCTCAAAATATTTTTAGAATCACTGTTTTAATTCACCGATCCTGGATAGCTAGGTTTATAACGTATCCTTCAATGGATCAGAACCGTACTAAAAGGACTCTTTCAGGACTATCAGTGGGTGACTTATGTGGAGTTTGGGTTTATTCCACTCAACCTTGTCTTGAAGATCATATGACAATCTTATTTTTATCTGGTACCTGTTGGGTAGGGTAGTGAAGGGTGTGTTTGGGTGTACATGTTGTATGTGTATTAGTGTGTAGGCATGTGCTTAAGTCTTTTGGATATGTCACTCCCCCAATCGTATTATCGTATTATTTTTTCCTGGTTGAATATTTTCATCGTAGGTTGAATATCAGTATCGCAATTTGTTGGTTCTGTTCTTTTTCCACCTTGAGCCTATTAATTATGTCTATTCCGCTGTTGATTACGTCGATAATTAATGTAAGATCATGGGTTTTCACGGAGTCTTCTGACATGTCATACATTTTTTCCTGTAGCTCATTCCTGTAGTATTCATATAATGTACCAAATAAGTATTTATATGCCTTCCTTACTACGTTCAAAAGACCTCTTTTGCTTCGCTGTATAATTCTTAATCCATTTATCTCCCGATTAAGTATATCGACTAAATATTGAATCTGTGGTACATTGGGATAGTCGTTAGCTTCAGTTACTAGATTTTCGAACATAAGCATTGTCTTTGTTATGTTCATACTCAAAATTTTCCTACCGCGGTTTTTTTCCTCAAATGTGTTCAATCCTTCCTGTCTTTTTAAATCTTGTACACCTATGTTCAATATTTTGGTCACTACCGATGATTCTCAGCTTTTCATTTACGGTCTTCTGAAATCTTTCTATATCAGATACATAATTTTTGCTGGTTGTAACAGAAATTTTTACGCCTTCGGATCTTAACCAGCTATGTACATAAAAGCTGAATCTATGTCTGCTTTAATTTCCTGTGGCTTTCCTATATCACTGAATATTTTAGTATGGCTCTTTTCACTTCTAGCCCATCTCTACTTTTTACTACAACTAATGAGGCAAATTTTAAACAAAAATATCAATACAAGATAGGAAGATCTGGTTTCCCGTGAGATAAAAAGCCCTTGTTTTAAATATTTCTGGAGTTGTTTCATTTGTCAATTTTGTGTCTCGATGTTCTGATTTTGCCAGATTACAGATTTCACATTCATTGATAATATTTTGAATTAGCTTTTGACTAGGAATGAACTTGCGATAGAACCCACATAATCCCAAAACTGATTTAAGCTTTTTAGGTGTCTTAGGTAACGGAAAATTTGTGATTGCATTCGTTTTTTTTTGTGTTTGGTTTAATGACATTTGTTGTGACAAAATGTCCTAGGAATTCAGTTTCTTTTTCATGAATTCACATTTGTCTAGCTGCAACTTTAAGTCTCTCAGTTTCTCAAAGACTTTCTTCAGAGATAAAATGTGTTCCTCCAATGAAGTGGAGTAAACAACATTATCGTCCAAATAGACTAAGCAATCTTTGTAGATCTAATCTTTCAAAAGATTATTCATACGTCTCTGAAAAGTAGCTGCAGCAATTTTTAGGCCAAAAGACGTACGTGTATATTCATAACGCCCACGCTTAGTAGAAAAAGCAGTTTTTGCAATAGAATTTTCATCCATCTGAATTTGGTGAAAACCTAGCTAGGTTTTCGTTGTAAAATATTGGCATCTACCCAATTTATCCAATATCTCATCCATTCGAGGAATGGAAAATATCTGATTCAATATTTGATTTAGGTGGGTTTCCGAAAGTTGTGGAACCGCCATGGTGCATTTATATAGGTTTCTGGATATACGGAGTTTATACTAAATTAAACCAAAATTTTAAATTACGGAATTAAAAATTTTAATTAATTTTATTTCCAACCACATGGGATTTTCTTTTGAATTGTTTTGCCTATGTTGCTGACCACACGGGATTTTTCTTAAATACTACTTCCACGTAGATTCTTTTGCGGATCTCAAAATATTTTTAGAATCATTGTTTTAATTCACCGATCCTGGATAGCTAGTTATATAACGTATGGGGAACGACGATTAGGAATGTTTAAATTAGGCAACGGATGTTTAGTCTATCAGTGGGTTACTTATGTGGAGTTTGGGTTTATTCCACTAAACCTTGTCTTGAAGATCATATGACAATCTTATTCTTATCTGGTACCTGTTGGGTACATCCGGAGTAGTGTAGGGTGTGTTTGGGTGTACATGTTGTATGTGTATTAGTGTGTAGGCATGTGCTTAAGTCTTTTGGATATGTCACTCCCCCAATCGTATTATCGTATTATTTTTTCCTGGTTGAATATTTTCATCGTAGGTTGAATATCAGTATCGCAATTTGTTGGTTCTGTTCTTTTTCCACCTTGAGCCTATTAATTATGTCTATTCCGCTGTTGATTACGTCGATAATTATGTTAAGATCATGGGTTTTCACGGAGTCTTCTGACATGTCATACATTTTTTCCTGTAGCTCATTCCTGTAGTATTCATATAATGTACCAAATAAGTATTTATATGCCTTCCTTACTACGTTCAAAAGACCTCTTTTGCTTCGCTGTATAATTCTTAATCCATTTATCTCCCGATTAAGTATATCGACTAAATATTGAATCTGTGGTACATTGGGATAGTCGTTAGCTTCAGTTACTAGATTTTCGAACATAAGCATTGTCTTTGTTATGTTCATACTCAAAATTTTCCTACCGCGGTTTTTTTCCTCAAATGTGTTCAATCCTTCCTGTCTTTTTAAATCTTGTACACCTATGTTCAATATTTTGTTCACTACCGATGATTCTCAGCTTTTCATTTACGGTCTTCTGAAATCTTTCTATATCAGATACATAATTTTTGCTGGTTGTAACAGAAATTTTTACGCCTTCGGATCTTAACCAGCTATGTACATAAAAGCTGAATCTATGTCTGCTTTAATTTCCTGTGGCTTTCCTATATCACTGAATATTTTAGTATGGCTCTTTTCACTTCTAGCCCATCTCTACTTTTTACTACAACTAATGAGGCAAATTTTAAACAAAAATATCAATACAAGATAGGAAGATCTGGTTTCCCGTGAGATAAAAAGCCCTTGTTTTAAATATTTCTGGAGTTGTTTCATTTGTCAATTTTGTGTCTCGATGTTCTGATTTTGCCAGATTACAGATTTCACATTCATTGATAATATTTTGAATTAGCTTTTGACTAGGAATAAACTTGCGATAGAACCCACATAATCCCAAAACTGATTTAAGCTTTTTAGGTGTCTTAGGTAACGGAAAATTTGTGATTGCATTAGTTTTTTTTTGTGTTTGGTTTAATGACATTTGTTGTGACAAAATGTCCTAGGAATTCAGTTTCTTTTTCATGAATTCACATTTGTCTAGCTGCAACTTTAAGTCTCTCAGTTTCTCAAAGACTTTCTTCAGAGATAAAATATGTTCCTCCAATGAAGTGGAGTAAACAACATTATCGTCCAAATAGACTAAGCTATCTTTGTAGATCTAATCTTTCAAAAGATTATTCATACGTCTCTGAAAAGTAGCTGCAGCAATTTTTAGGCCAAAAGACGTACGTGTATATTCATAACGCCCACGCTTAGTAGAAAAAGCAGTTTTTGCAATAGAATTTTCATCCATCTGAATTTGGTGAAAACCTAGCTAGGTTTTCGTTGTAAAATATTGGCATCTACCCAATTTATCCAATATCTCATCCATTCGAGGAATGGAAAATATCTGATTCAATATTTGATTTAGGTGGCTTTCCGAAAGTTGTGGAACCGCCATGGTGCATTTATATAAGTTTCTGGATATACGGAGTTTATACTAAATTAAACCAAATTTTAAATTACGGAATTAAAAATTTTAATTAATTTTCTTTCCGACCACACGGGATTTTCTTTTAAATTGTTTTGCCTATGTTACTGACCACACGGGATTTTTCTTGAATACTACTTCCACGTAGATTCTTTTGCGGATCACAAAATATTTTTAGAATCATTGTTTTAATTCACCGATCCTGGATAGCTAGTTATATAACGTATCCTTCAATGGATCAGTACCGTACTAAAAGGACTCTTTGTTTAACAGATCCCACCGACTGCGCCATTAAACAATTGCAATACTCATATGTAAAAAATAATAATTTTGTTTTACTCAATGGTTACAATATTTATTATTGAGAAGAACACCGACCGATTATAATTAGGTCTCAAACTGAACTCTTATTATTACTCTGATTTGATTGACGATCAAGCCTAGTTTTCGAGCTTTTCTAATATGGACTTTAGATTTCAGGGTTCTTATCAAATAAAGATAGAGCTTTTGATAGAGCTTCGCGATTGCGAGTCCGAGCTTTGAACGGGAGAACGACGATGGGGTGAAGGCTTAAGCAAGGAATGTTTAAATTATGCAACGGATGTTTAGTCTATCAGTGGATGACTTATGTGGAGATTCGGTTTATTCCACTCAACCTTGTCTTAAAGATCATATGACAACCTTATTCTTATCTGGTACCTGTTGGGTAGGGTAGTGAAGGGTGTGTTTGGGTGTACATGTTGTATGTGTATTAGTGTGTAGGCATGTGCTTAAGTCTTTTGGATATGTCATTCCCCCAATCGTATTATCGTATTATTGTTTCCTGGTTGAATATTTTCATTGTAGGTTGAATATCAGTATCGCAATTTGTTGGTTCTGTTC
>NW_007931092.1:0-14793 GCF_000001215.4 Drosophila melanogaster | reverse complement strand
CCGCGGCCGAGGGAGGAAAGCTTCCAAAAAAACGACTGAGTAGTTTGAGGTGTGAAATGAGAATGATAATGAATTCTTTATTACAAATATGTATAATGTATGTATCTCCCAAATATCTTCGTCAGAGTTCGTATTGGCGATCTTCGTTGAACTTTCGCTCGGCTCTCAGTTGCAGTACTGGGTAGACCGAGAGAGGGGGTATGTTAACTCGCGTGCCAAGCAGAAACGCGCAACTACTAGAAATGTCGTTACATTTAAATGATCTGCGACACGGCCATCCTGACCTATCACACGTACTCGTGTGCTAGTAATCCCTTAATATCGATCATCGTTATTAATTCATTAAGTTATTCTTCATTCTTCATGACTTCAAAGCAAACCAATACAAATATTCAAAACATTTCACCTATTACATTCAAGCTATGAGATCCGGATTATCAACAACTCTCAAGCAATCAATCATAATTTTATATTCTTCACACATAAATTGTTTAAGGTCTGGATTTCCAATACCTTTTTCTACTAGCGCACAGTTTTTCAAACCGGCCAGTCCATCATTTGTTAGACTAGCTCACAGCTTACAACTCGACGATCCGGCCAACATACGTGGCACCCAGATGACGCAGTCTATAAGCCGGCCAGTTAACTCACACCACCAACCGTTACCAAATTTAAACTTAACTGCAACAAAATGGCGACTCTATCCTGACTCTAACACGACCTCGTGTTCCATTCAATAAAAAAAAAGACATTTTATTATTTTATTATTATTTATTCATTTTCCTTTCACAAACAAAAGATTCAATATTTCCATTTCAACTCCTATAAACTTATCAAGTTAAGTTCCCAAAACAATATCAAGCCTTCTTAACCAATATCTTTACATAATTCTTACTATAATGTAATTTTTAACAAAATCAATTATTCTTCTTCATTCATCATTACAAATTCAATGCCCCACACGCCATGATCAAAACAAACATCAGTTTGTTTTGCACTTGTGCTTGCATTATTTGTCTGGTCTTGTTACTGTGCCATTTTCTTTGACCAGCAGTATATCTTTCGTCACCTTTATTTGTGTGCTTCACTTTCTTCAGTGGCTTCAACATTTTCATTTTCACTCTCTTCACACACATTCAACTCCTCGGGCACTTGCCCCTCTGGCATTTTTCTCAAATCTTCATGTGCATATTTATAATTTCTTTTATTGGTTAAGGACTTTAAAGTGTACCTGTCACCCTCCAGAACCTGTATTATTTGAAAAGGCGCCTTGAATTTTGGACTCATCTTGGTTTGATGCCTCTCACAAAATCTCCTACTTTGTGTCTAAGAACTTTTGCCTTATTTTTATTAAATCGTTCTTTGTCATAAACTGCCGTGGCTAAAACATTCTTTTCTGCGTGTGCTCTTACATTTCACAGATCAACATCATTTTCTATGTCACCAGGTGGAAGTAATCCTAATGGGCGCGCTACCTTTCCCAATAACATTTCAAGAGGACTTGCCTTCGTCACACGGTTAGTTGTACAATTGATTGACAACTGCACCTCCCCTAACACGTCCTGCCAGGACTGCGTTCCAGTTTCAACCGCCGTTTACATATTTTTCAATGTGCTCATGGTTCGTCCAGCTTAACCATTAGCTCGACTAGCCCCTGTGGCAATCAAATGCAAGTTTATTTTCTGATCTGAACAGAATTGACAAGACTTTGCACCCGTAAAACACCTTCCCTGGTCAGCTATTACTCGGTTTGGTACTCCAAACAACGAAACGGCCGATTGAAAAGCTTTTATGCAAATCTCACTGTCTAATTTAAGGCTATGACTAAGATATACATACCTGGTAAAAGCGTCTACTTGAACAATAACATACTTCTTCTGATCACTCTTGCTATTTAATTTCCCTGTTATATCGATGTCGATAGTGTGCAAAGGAATATTGACTTTTGGGATTGGATTCAGTTCGAGTGGTATCTTGTCTCTGCAGGTGTAGTAGCTTTGCTATAGTATTCTATTACCTGGGGCTTGTCGTTAATTTTGTGTAATAAAATTGCACCATAGCCACTGCAACTTGCATCCGTATGTAACTCAATTGGATATTTTGGGTCAAAAATAACAAGGAATGGTTTATCAGTAAGAGTAGAAATAACCTTTTTCCGTATCTGTTTATGTTCCGCTTTCCAAATAAATTTATTTTTGTCTGATGTTAAAAAATATAACGGTTTCATCAACTGTGAAAATCCTTTAATAAACTGTTTGAAATAAGTTGCTAATCCAATTAATTACCTAAGCGATGTGACTGACTTTGGAGGCGGAAGAGCAGTCAACGCAACAATTTTCTAAGGGTTTGGGCGAATTTCGCCAGCACTAACATTGTAGCCTAAATATTGAACCGATGTTTTCAAGAAGGATCACTTCGTAATATTGAAGTCAGAACATCTAGAACAATTTGTAATCTTTCTAGCGCCTCACACTGTGTTGATGGAGTTATCATGATGTCGTCCATATAGACGATAAGATAAGAATTTGCAAGGCAACGATCCCTTGTTTTATCATTTCTTTGATTTGTTTGTTGACTTTTTGGTCAACACTTTGGGTACTTATAGGATTTACTGTTTACGGGATCCTAATGCTGAGTCTGGATGACAATCAAAATTTCGTTCGTGTCTGAACTGAGCCAAGGTGATGTTTTTATCTTTAGAATTTTCTCAAAATTTACGCGTTTCAAATAATCGTGTTTTAGAAGGTGTGCCATCGTAGTAATTCATTTCTTTAATCTGACTCAATAATTGATTTAGGTCGGTTTCCGAAAGTTGTGGAACCGCCATGGTGTGTTTATATAAGTTTCTGGTTTTAAATTACGGAATTAAAAATTTTAATTAATTTTGTTTCCGACCACACTTGATTTTCTTTTAAATGGTTTTGCAGATGTTACTGACCACATGGAATTTTTCTTGAATATTACTTTCACGTAATATTTCTCAAAATATTTTTAGAATCACTGTTTTAATTCACCGATCCTGGATAGCTAGGTTTATAACGTATCCTTCAATGGATCAGAACCGTACTAAAAGGACTCTTTCAGGACTATCAGTGGGTGACTTATGTGGAGTTTGGGTTTATTCCACTCAACCTTGTCTTGAAGATCATATGACAATCTTATTTTTATCTGGTACCTGTTGGGTAGGGTAGTGAAGGGTGTGTTTGGGTGTACATGTTGTATGTGTATTAGTGTGTAGGCATGTGCTTAAGTCTTTTGGATATGTCACTCCCCCAATCGTATTATCGTATTATTTTTTCCTGGTTGAATATTTTCATCGTAGGTTGAATATCAGTATCGCAATTTGTTGGTTCTGTTCTTTTTCCACCTTGAGCCTATTAATTATGTCTATTCCGCTGTTGATTACGTCGATAATTATGTTAAGATCATGGGTTTTCACGGAATCTTCTGACATGTCATACATTTTTTCCTGTAGCTCATTCCTGTAGTATTCATATAATGTACCAAATAAGTATTTATATGCCTTCCTTACTACGTTCAAAAGACCTCTTTTGCTTCGCTGTATAATTCTTAATCCATTTATCTCCCGATTAAGTATATCGACTAAATATTGAATCTGTGGTACATTGGGATAGTCGTTAGCTTCAGTTACTAGATTTTCGAACATAAGCATTGTCTTTGTTATGTTCATACTCAAAATTTTCCTACCGCGGTTTTTTTCCTCAAATGTGTTCAATCCTTCCTGTCTTTTTAAATCTTGTACACCTATGTTCAATATTTTGTTCACTACCGATGATTCTCAGCTTTTCATTTACGGTCTTCTGAAATCTTTCTATATCAGATACATAATTTTTGCTGGTTGTAACAGAAATTTTTACGCCTTCGGATCTTAACCAGCTATGTACATAAAAGCTGAATCTATGTCTGCTTTAATTTCCTGTGGCTTTCCTATATCACTGAATATTTTAGTATGGCTCTTTTCACTTCTAGCCCATCTCTACTTTTTACTACAACTAATGAGGCAAATTTTAAACAAAAATATCAATACAAGATAGGAAGATCTGGTTTCCCGTGAGATAAAAAGCCCTTGTTTTAAATATTTCTGGAGTTGTTTCATTTGTCAATTTTGTGTCTCGATGTTCTGATTTTGCCAGATTACAGATTTCACATTCATTGATAATATTTTGAATTAGCTTTTGACTAGGAATGAACTTGCGATAGAACCCACATAATCCCAAAACTGATTTAAGCTTTTTAGGTGTCTTAGGTAACGGAAAATTTGTGATTGCATTCGTTTTTTTTTGTGTTTGGTTTAATGACATTTGTTGTGACAAAATGTCCTAGGAATTCAGTTTCTTTTTCATGAATTCACATTTGTCTAGCTGCAACTTTAAGTCTCTCAGTTTCTCAAAGACTTTCTTCAGAGATAAAATGTGTTCCTCCAATGAAGTGGAGTAAACAACATTATCGTCC
Organism: Drosophila melanogaster; assembly: GCF_000001215.4. Taxonomy (NCBI): domain Eukaryota; kingdom Metazoa; phylum Arthropoda; class Insecta; order Diptera; family Drosophilidae; genus Drosophila; species Drosophila melanogaster. Next base: position 10,320 of record NW_007931092.1, on the reverse strand, counting down.
AAATAGACTAAGCAATCTTTGTAGATCTAATCTTTCAAAAGATTATTCATACGTCTCTGAAAAGTAGCTGCAGCAATTTTTAGGCCAAAAGACGTACGTGTATATTCATAACGCCCACGCTTAGTAGAAAAAGCAGTTTTTGCAATAGAATTTTCATCCATCTGAATTTGGTGAAAACCTAGCTAGGTTTTCGTTGTAAAATATTGGCATCTACCCAATTTATCCAATATCTCATCCATTCGAGGAATGGAAAATATCTGATTCAATATTTGATTTAGGTGGGTTTCCGAAAGTTGTGGAACCGCCATGGTGCATTTATATAGGTTTCTGGATATACGGAGTTTATACTAAATTAAACCAAAATTTTAAATTACGGAATTAAAAATTTTAATTAATTTTATTTCCAACCACATGGGATTTTCTTTTGAATTGTTTTGCCTATGTTGCTGACCACACGGGATTTTTCTTAAATACTACTTCCACGTAGATTCTTTTGCGGATCTCAAAATATTTTTAGAATCATTGTTTTAATTCACCGATCCTGGATAGCTAGTTATATAACGTATGGGGAACGACGATTAGGAATGTTTAAATTAGGCAACGGATGTTTAGTCTATCAGTGGGTTACTTATGTGGAGTTTGGGTTTATTCCACTAAACCTTGTCTTGAAGATCATATGACAATCTTATTCTTATCTGGTACCTGTTGGGTACATCCGGAGTAGTGTAGGGTGTGTTTGGGTGTACATGTTGTATGTGTATTAGTGTGTAGGCATGTGCTTAAGTCTTTTGGATATGTCACTCCCCCAATCGTATTATCGTATTATTTTTTCCTGGTTGAATATTTTCATCGTAGGTTGAATATCAGTATCGCAATTTGTTGGTTCTGTTCTTTTTCCACCTTGAGCCTATTAATTATGTCTATTCCGCTGTTGATTACGTCGATAATTATGTTAAGATCATGGGTTTTCACGGAGTCTTCTGACATGTCATACATTTTTTCCTGTAGCTCATTCCTGTAGTATTCATATAATGTACCAAATAAGTATTTATATGCCTTCCTTACTACGTTCAAAAGACCTCTTTTGCTTCGCTGTATAATTCTTAATACATTTATCTCCCGATTAAGTATATCGACTAAATATTGAATCTGTGGTACATTGGGATAGTCGTTAGCTTCAGTTACTAGATTTTCGAACATAAGCATTGTCTTTGTTATGTTCATACTCAAAATTTTCCTACCGCGGTTTTTTTCCTCAAATGTGTTCAATCCTTCCTGTCTTTTTAAATCTTGTACACCTATGTTCAATATTTTGTTCACTACCGATGATTCTCAGCTTTTCATTTACGGTCTTCTGAAATCTTTCTATATCAGATACATAATTTTTGCTGGTTGTAACAGAAATTTTTACGCCTTCGGATCTTAACCAGCTATGTACATAAAAGCTGAATCTATGTCTGCTTTAATTTCCTGTGGCTTTCCTATATCACTGAATATTTTAGTATGGCTCTTTTCACTTCTAGCCCATCTCTACTTTTTACTACAACTAATGAGGCAAATTTTAAACAAAAATATCAATACAAGATAGGAAGATCTGGTTTCCCGTGAGATAAAAAGCCCTTGTTTTAAATATTTCTGGAGTTGTTTCATTTGTCAATTTTGTGTCTCGATGTTCTGATTTTGCCAGATTACAGATTTCACATTCATTGATAATATTTTGAATTAGCTTTTGACTAGGAATAAACTTGCGATAGAACCCACATAATCCCAAAACTGATTTAAGCTTTTTAGGTGTCTTAGGTAACGGAAAATTTGTGATTGCATTAGTTTTTTTTTGTGTTTGGTTTAATGACATTTGTTGTGACAAAATGTCCTAGGAATTCAGTTTCTTTTTCATGAATTCACATTTGTCTAGCTGCAACTTTAAGTCTCTCAGTTTCTCAAAGACTTTCTTCAGAGATAAAATATGTTCCTCCAATGAAGTGGAGTAAACAACATTATCGTCCAAATAGACTAAGCAATCTTTGTAGATCTAATCTTTCAAAAGATTATTCATACGTCTCTGAAAAGTAGCTGCAGCAATTTTTAGGCCAAAAGACGTACGTGTATATTCATAACGCCCACGCTTAGTAGAAAAAGCAGTTTTTGCAATAGAATTTTCATCCATCTGAATTTGGTGAAAACCTAGCTAGGTTTTCGTTGTAAAATATTGGCATCTACCCAATTTATCCAATATCTCATCCATTCGAGGAATGGAAAATATCTGATTCAATATTTGATTTGGGTGGGTTTCCGAAAGTTGTGGAACCGCCATGGTGCATTTATATAAGTTTCTGGATATACGGAGTTTATACTAAATTAAACCAAATTTTAAATTACGGAATTAAAAATTTTAATTAATTTTATTTCCAACCACACGGGATTTTCTTTTAAATTGTTTTGCCTATGTTACTGACCACACGGGATTTTTCTTGAATACTACTTCCACGTAGATTCTTTTGCGGATCTCAAAATATTTTTAGAATCATTGTTTTAATTCACCGATCCTGGATAGCTAGTTATATAACGTATGGGGAACGACGATTAGGAATGTTTAAATTAGGCAACGGATGTTTAGTCTATCAGTGGGTTACTTATGTGGAGTTTGGGTTTATTCCACTAAACCTTGTCTTGAAGATCATATGACAATCTTATTCTTATCTGGTACCTGTTGGGTACATCCGGAGTAGTGTAGGGTGTGTTTGGGTGTACATGTTGTATGTGTATTAGTGTGTAGGCATGTGCTTAAGTCTTAGCGACTTATGGATATGTCACTCCCCCAATCGTATTATCGTATTATTGTTCCCTGGTTAAATATTTTCATTGACATTAGTTTTTTGTTTACAATATGTAAACAACATACAATAATTTTCTTAGGTATATTTTTATGCTTATATGCTAAATAAAGAGTCAAACTTATTATCATGACAAAAGTTGGATGTTTATCAATACTCTTGTTGGTAAAAAATGTATTGGTTCTGAACGAGTAACATTGTTTGTGATATAAATCGTTTTTGTAAAATATGCCAGATTATTAGAAATTAGGAGGCCGCCAAGCCAGTAGGTATCACAAGGGGATGAACGCGCCACCAACGGTGGTACGTAATTGTGATACTCTGCTGGAAGTGCAACTACACTCTCCGCGCGAGGGCGGCTGGAAATAGGCGCTTAGATAGGTCATGTCTCTGCTAAGAGTGCTGGCTAGTCGTAAGTGGGCTGGTGAGGTGACTGCGGGAAATGTCGCAAGACAATTTGAGGACCGTCTCCTTGACGGAGAACGGCCTACTTAGGTGGTAACACCAAAAAATGCCTCTAAATGCCAACGGCACAAGCACGCCCAGTTGCGGGAGGGAAGAATCGGGCAGCCACGAAGAGTCACTCCAATGTGGTCCAAGCCGGCCAAGCGGGACGGGCTAATTCTGGTGCCCGGGATGACCCTAACCGTAAGGGGTTGAGCGGGGCCAGAACGAAGTGGTATCTTCATTACCTTCAGCAGGACAAGTCACCCGCAGAAGCTTTGTCTCTGGCCAAGACACCGGAGCCGCTAAAGCAAAGGCCTCCTATCGATGGCCCAAGTACCTCAAGGGCTGCAAAGGCAACTGAGGTACGCAAGCCATCATATGCGGTCGTAACTGGGGCTATTAAAGTTGCGGTCGTACCAGAGGGGTACCCCAAAGTCGTCCTCAGCAGGATCTGGCGCATGATGAGGATCTTGATGCGACCATCATCGAGATGGGGGCTCAGACCCCGATATACTCTCAGGAGCTAGGCATGGAAATAGACCTGCTGAGTAAGGAAGAAGTGATACCGGCGGATGGTGATATGGGTATCTCTAGATCAGCAACGCCGACGATGGAGAAGATCATTTAATGGTCGGGAGTACAGGGATAGCTCAGGTGAACATCCATCGCGCCAAGGCGGCCTCGGCTATGCTGGCAAGGATGTTCACCAAACACCATCTTGGGCTAGCCCTGGTACCGGGACCATGGTGTAACCTGGACTGTACGTGAAGAACGTAATTTGGGATCAACGGGCTTCTAGCCCTAGAGCCTGCATCCTGGCATGTAGAAGTATTAATTATTATATACTTACAGAATTACTCACGCGGGACTGTGTACCGATCGTGGTAGAAGATGTGGGAGCAGCCAATAAGACTGTGGTGGCATCGGCATACTTTGCCGGTGACGGGCCGTGCCCACCGCCCGAAATCACTGCACTGGCTGAATACTGCAAGATACACACTCACCCATCATCATTGGATGTGATGCAAATGCACATCACGTGATATGGGGCAGCAGCGACGTGAACCAAAGAGGTGAGTCACTCTTAGAATTTATCTTGAATAACAATCTAGAAATCCTAAATGTCGGCAATGTTCCGACATTTGTTACTAGGGTAAGATCTGAGGTTCTGGACATTACACTTTCCAGCAGATCAGGGGCTTCGCATATAAGCGACTTACACGTATCTCCTGAGGAGTCAATGTCAGATCACAGAATTATCCGTTTTAACATAGGGCTAAATCTAAAAAGTAGAACGAACTGGGAAGGGTTCAATGCCTCCTTACTGCGAGATCCAGTTACTAGGGTAACCGGGAAAATCCGTACCACTCTAGAACTGGAGGCCGTGTCTTACTAACGCGTTTAGGGAAAACTTTGCCCGACCATAGAGGGATAAAGGTGCTCCATGGTAGAACGAACAATTGGAGAAGTTGCGGAAAGCGACCAGGCGTCTCTTTAAAAAAGAAAAAGAGAACGGAACTGGTATGCCTACCGGAATAAACTGACCAAGTATAACCATTAGATTAGAAAAGCCAAACGAAGGAATTACAGAACCTTCTGTGAGGCATAGTAAACCCATGTGAAGGCGCTAGACTTCACAGAACAATCAAATCAGGCACTACGAAAGGGGGATAACTCCTATACTATAGAAGGTAAGGAAAAACTTGAAAAGGAAAAAGCACGCTTCAAACGGATGGGAATACCCCAGTAACGGCACAAAGTAGACCGTGTGACCATTGAATATTTTAGTATGGCTCCTTTCACTTCTAGCCAATCTATACTTTTTACTACAACTAGTGAGGCAAATTTTAAACAAAAATATCAATACAAGATAGGAAGATCTGGTTTCCCGTGAGATAAAAAGCCCTTGTTTTAAATATTTCTGGAGTTGTTTCATTTGTCAATTTTGTGTCTCGATGTTCTGATTTTGCCAGATTACAGATTTCACATTCATTGATAATATTTTGAATTAGCTTTTGACTAGGAATGAACTTGCGATAGAACCCACATAATCCCAAAACTGATTTAAGCTTTTTAGGTGTCTTAGGTAACGGAAAATTTGTGATTGCATTCGTTTTTTTTTGTGTTTGGTTTAATGACATTTGTTGTGACAAAATGTCCTAGGAATTCAGTTTCTTTTTTATGAATTCACATTTGTCTAGCTGCAACTTTAAGTCTCTCAGTTTCTCAAAGACTTTCTTCAGAGATAAAATATGTTCCTCCAATGAAGTGGAGTAAACAACATTATCGTCCAAATAGACTAAGCAATCTTTGTAGATCTAATCTTTCAAAAGATTATTCATACGTCTCTGAAAAGTAGCTGCAGCAATTTTTAGGCCAAAAGACGTACGTGTATATTCATAACGCCCACGCTTAGTAGAAAAAGCAGTTTTTGCAATAGAATTTTCATCCATCTGAATTTGGTGAAAACCTAGCTAGGTTTTCGTTGTAAAATATTGGCATCTACCCAATTTATCCAATATCTCATCCATTCGAGGAATGGAAAATATCTGATTCAATATTTGATTTAGGTGGGTTTCCGAAAGTTGTGGAACCGCCATGGTGCATTTATATAGGTTTCTGGATATACGGAGTTTATACTAAATTAAACCAAAATTTTAAATTACGGAATTAAAAATTTTAATTAATTTTATTTCCAACCACACGGGATTTTCTTTTAAATTGTTTTGTCTATGTTGCTGACCACACGGGATTTTTCTTAAATACTACTTCCACGTAGATTCTTTTGCGGATCTCAAAATATTTTTAGAATCATTGTTTTAATTCACCGATCCTGGATAGCTAGTTATATAACGTATGGGGAACGACGATTAGGAATGTTTAAATTAGGCAACGGATGTTTAGTCTATCAGTGGGTTACTTATGTGGAGTTTGGGTTTATTCCACTAAACCTTGTCTTGAAGATCATATGACAATCTTATTCTTATCTGGTACCTGTTGGGTACATCCGGAGTAGTGTAGGGTGTGTTTGGGTGTACATGTTGTATGTGCATTAGTGTGTAGGCATGTGCTTAAGTCTTTTGGATATGTCACTCCCCCAATCGTATTATCGTATTATTTTTTCCTGGTTGAATATTTTCATCGTAGGTTGAATATCAGTATCGCAATTTGTTGGTTCTGTTCTTTTTCCACCTTGAGCCTATTAATTATGTCTATTCCGCTGTTGATTACGTCGATAATTATATTAAGATCATGGGTTTTCACGGAGTCTTCTGACATGTCATAAATTTTTTCCTGTAGCTCATTCCTGTCGTCTTCATCTAATGTACCAAATAAGTGTTTATATGTCTTCCTTACTACGTTCAAAAGACCTCTTTTGCTTCGCTGAATAATTCTTAATCCATTTTATTTCATTCTATTTATTTGAATCTGTGGTACATTGGGGTAGTCGTTAGCTTCAGTTACTAGTCTTATCAAAAACATTCAATGACTCATGTATTATATACCTCCCCTTTGTTAATAACAGTTGTTGTTTAAACTGATTTAACGGTTTTCGGGTCTCTTGTATTACATTTTCAAAATAACTTTCGGCAGAATGCTGTGTATTTTGATCTGAGCTTCATTGTTGAAAATCGCTGTTAGTGATATTATTTATTTTTATTCGAGATAATGCGAATAAATAGCCGGTGAGGCCTATTGTTCCGGGTTTATATATTATTTTCGCGGTGAAACTTTCTATGAAAGAGTAGAATCTTTTCATTTCTACGTTCGGGTTTTTATCTGAGATTGTGAAAGATAAAGATTGGTGGTCTGTTTTTATTTCGGTACCAACTACACCATATAAGTAATTCCTGAGATTTTTAAGAGCCCAAACTATTGCCAACAATTCTTTTTTATTTGTGGCATAAAGTTGTTCGGTTTTATTTAAAGTTTTGGATATGAAAGTAATTGGTTTATTATCCTGTGATAAAACTGCTCCGATAGCTACATCTGATGCGTCTTTCGTTAAAGTGAATTATTTGTTATAACCTGGTAGAACTAATTCCACTTGTGCTATTAAATTATCTTTAAGTTCGTTAAATTCTTTAACAGCTGGGTCTTCTAAATGTATTGTAATTTTTGTAGACATTCTCCTAGAAATTTTTCCATTATCTTCTCCTAAGTATTTGGTTAGAGGTTTGGCAATGTTTGCATAATTTCGGACAAATTTACGGTAATAGCCGGTGAGGCCTAGAAAACTTCGAAGCTCTCTAATGTTTTGTGGAATCGGATACTTCATAATTGTGGAAATTTTCTCAGGATCTGTTTTAATTACATTGTGAGAAACAATATAACCAAGAAATGCTGTCTCTAATTTAAAGAATTTAGATTTTTCTAGAGAGATTTTCATATGTCCTTTTTGTAAAATATTAAATATTTGAATTAAGTCAATGGAATGTGGTTCAATTGTATTTGAAAAGATTATTATATCATCCATATAAACATGACAAGTTTTTCCGACTTGTTCTCTCAATATGTCATCCATTGCTCTTTGAAATATTATAGGGGCGTTTGTTAGCCCAAATGGCATACGTAAGAATTCGAATTTTCCGTTATTTATAGAGAAAGCAATTTTTTCAATATATGAATTTTTCATTAAAATTTGGTGGAATCCTAATTCTAGATCAATTGTTGAGAAATATTTTGACTTCCCAAAGTTAGATAATATTACAGACGGATCTTGCATCAGGTATCTGTCAGGTATTGTGCTTTCGTTTAATTTATATTTCGTATTATTTATAGTCAATAACTAGTCGATGTTTTGGAGACTGGTGAATTGTAAGGGCTTCTACTTGGTCTTATAATTTGTTCTTTTAGCATTCTATCGATTTCATTATTAACGAAATCTGAGACCGACATAGCATAAGGATATTGTTTGCTATAAATTGTCCTCTCATTGTCAGTGATATTGATAATTTAATAGCACAAGTGGAATTAGTTCTACCAGGTTATAACAAAAAATTCACTTTAACGACAGACGCATCAGATGTAGCTATCGGAGCAGTTTTATCACAGGATAATAAACCAATTACTTTCATATCCAAAACTTAAAAAAAAACGGAACAACTTTATGCCACAAATAAAAAAGAATTTTTGGCAATAGTTTGGGCTCTTAAAAATCTCAGGAATTACTTATATGGTGTAATTGGTACCGAAATAAAAACAGACCACCAATCTTTATCTTTCACAATCTCAGATAAAAACCCGAACGTAGAAATGAAAAGATTATACTCTTTCATAGAAAGTTTCACCTCGAAAATAATATACAAACCCGGAACAATAGGCCTCACCGGCTATTTATTCGCATTATCTCGAATAAAAATAAATAATATCACTAACAGCGATTTTGAACAATCAAGCTCAGATCAAAATACACAGCATTCTGCCGAAAGTTATTTTAAAAATGTAATACAAGAGACCCGAAAACCGTTAAATCAGTTTCAACAACAACTGTTATTAACAAAGGGGAGGTATATAATACATGAGTCATTGAATGTTTTTGATAAGACACGACATATATGACGACATATGAATATGACACGCCAGAAAACTTAATAGAAATACTAAGGGACTATCTAAAACCGGACATAACGGTAGGAATTCATTTAGAAGATCTTTATCATATTCAATTACCATTAACAAATAACTTTACCGACAAATTTCTTTATACTAAAATATTTCTAGAAGACGTGGAAAATAATGAAGATAAAGCTATTATAATAGCTAGATACAAAATTGAAGGAAGACCCCAATAAAAAATAATCAAGACGACCCAATTGAAGGAAGACTCCAAAATAATTAAGACAAACCTATTCAAGGAAGAAGATAATCAGGACAACTACACTGAAGAAAGAACACCCACGGAAAGTATCGTGAGCAGATAAAAAAATCACTAAGTCTTTAAATAAAATCTAAAAAATTATGATCAAGATACAGAGAGTACCATAAGCTTTAAAATTAAACATTAAAATTTAAATTTTAAAACAATCTGGAATGTTTGATAAATAGCTTTGAAAATTTAAATTTAACAATGGCAACCGCAGGTTCAGTACCAACCCTTTCTGCGGGCAGGATATCCAGCGCCAGTAATCTGACAATGGAATTAATAAATAGATTAATAAATGTACAGTTGAGTGAAGTGACCAGAAAAATTGGAGGCATAGAAGGGCAGTTAACCGGTAACAGATCCAAACAATTGACCGAACCATAAAATGCGAAACTACAGTAGAGGTAATTAAATCTTTACCTAATTTCACAGGTGAAATAACACAATATGTAGGCTGAAGAGAAGCTGCAGAAACCCCAATGAGTCTATATGAAATTGAAAGTGAACAATATTTTATCGCCTTAACAATTCTACGTAATAAAATCATGTGATCTATTAGTTAGATTCAATCTGTTTAGAATGATTGGAGCTAAATTAGATATCGAGAAAGGAAAGGAAAGGATGGAGTATAAGGGAAATAAAGAGAAAATTTAATATTCTGACGAGAAAAAAGAACGATTTATGTTTAATTGAGGAAGAAAATATTCTTCCATTGAAAGAATATTGTAAGCATATGGCAACCTTGCCTGTCAAGTACGGTGATAACCCGGGAGAACAGGCCACGCTAATGTGTGTTCGCTCAGTCTTCGTCGAAGAGCAAGCCGTCGCGCAGTGATCATATTTAATTCAGTTAATATTTCATGTATCTAATTTCATTTAAAAAACTTATATTTGCTCAATTTCATTGCCTCACCACTCCTAAAGCCATTCCTCCTTACAGTTCAGAAGTGGGATGATCATGAGCAAAGACAGACAGTAGCGAACGCGTTGGCAAATATAATAACGGAATAACGGAACTTAGTTACGATTGAAACATATGTATGTAGATGCAAAGCGTTGTACCTATCAGTGTGTTGATACGAATATATGTGTATTTGTCTGCAAGCGGTGTGAATATACAAGCGGTATTTCATACAAACGGTATAGGCATACAAACGGCGGGCATATAGACAA
>NW_007931091.1:8588-16157 GCF_000001215.4 Drosophila melanogaster | reverse complement strand
GTGTACTTCATTAGGAAAAATTCTTGATATAGGTGGTTATAAGATTGGTCATTGCCGTTATTATTTCTGTTGTTATATTGGTTTTTATTTTGGCTAGTTGATGCTTGGTTATAGTTTTGACTTCTATTTTGATTCTTTGAAGCGTTGTTGTATTTTGGACTAAATTAATTTTTATTTAGGGTTTTTTTAGTGTTCTGGAATTTTGGGCGATCGGACCATATATCATCATAACAACCCTCTTGCTGGACAATTTGCTTTAATTTACTAACTAATTAGCTTCCTTCAATTCCGGCCATGTGTTAGCTGCGCTGAGCTGGGATACTCTTTGGGCGTCACCTTCGATTTGCGCTTTAATCGCACTGAAGAGAACCTGTGACTGACGGATGTCAGCTGTTGGGTAGAGTTTTAGTATGAACTTGATTTTTCTTATGAACGAGCTCAGTTCTAGTATTGTACCGGTAAATGTTGGTATTTGTCGAATCTGGCCAAGAGCCTGGTTCAGATTATTCTCGGAGATTAGGTGCACTTGTTGATGTAGTTGTTCCACATCACATTTTTTATTTTGGTTTTGGTATTTTTTTTTTGGTTCTGGTCTGGTCTGTAGCGGGCACAGTTTTTGTAAGCGGGCTACCCACTGTCTTTATTTAATACACAAAACCTGGAGTTTCAGTTACCCTTTAATGGTCTTGTGTTTGCAGCACTAATGTAATTTTTATCACTTCTAGTAGCGGTCACACCTCTATGGTGGGCTACCAAGTTGAAACGATTTTAATTATAAAGCACTGTCTGTCTAACTGGCGGATTAGTTACGTCTTGTAGCACTGATTAGTCACAAAGTTGAAGTTAAATCACACACGAAGGTACTTTTGTTGGTCACTATAAGTTTAGGACCACCGACTGCGCCAATCTCTCTTATGTATTTCTAAGAATTTAGCGCTGTCTTGAGTGGATCGCGCATGGATACTGGTTAAGCCAAGGATTTGAGCTGCGTAATATCACGAATGCTGCTGCGGATGTTTATGTCTGTTGGATTGGGTGCCCTCTTGAGTGGATCGCTCATGGGTACTAATCAGCCGAGAACTTGAGCTGCGTAAGCGGTTTTGACCCCTTGGTGGGAATAACTGATTCGACAGCGGATTTTAATGTTTACATTAGGGCTGGCTGGATTCGTCATTGTCACCAGAATTGGGGTTCTTATGTTATACTTGAATTTATGATTTATATCCTAAGGCATTCTATGATTTTGTGTATGGCTGTTGATATGTGGTAATGTATGTGTGTGTGTAAGAATATGTAGTCAAGTTTTATACTGTGGCACATATGGTACTATATATATTGTGAGGTATAAATGGGCATGTTCATAATATGTATGCATGCTTTTTTCCTTCTTTTGTGTAGGGAAATTTTTTGGTGAAAACAAAACAAACCGAACAAACACCCAAAAATTTTCGCTACACAAAAAAAAACATATATTCATATTATTAATATTTATACCTCACATATTATTACACATAACCACATCCCAATATATATACCCCAATACATATACGAGGTATCACAAAATATAATATAATATTTTACTACATTAATAAACAAACGTAAACAAAAAAAAACCAATCACCCAAAAATTTACCTACAAAAAAAAAAGGAAAAAAACATGCATATGTCGAAGTCATCAGGACACTATTTTTCCTCTTCACTATTCTCGTTGTTGCATAACGTTTTCTGGCGCGTGAGCGAGGCATGTCTGCTCTGCTCAACGATCAATCACTGACTGACTCAATCACCCTTCACAAAATCCGAATTACGCGTAGTTCTTAATTCGCATTGCCAACACATTTTGGAGACCCACTCCAGTCCACACACATCAATACTAATGCACACCGCATTTTTCTGTACGCTTCCGTTATTCCTGCAGACATCTACCTCCCACCGCTCCTACTCGCGACCAGACGTTCGGCAGAAACTCTAACGGTTCTCCGCCGCGCATCAAAAGAATAGAAAAGGCGCCTGCATGGCGCGTGCCAAGCAGAAACGCGCAATTACTAGTAATGTCGTTACATTTAAGTGATCTGCGACACATACATATTAGAACATGCCTATTTATACCTCACAATATATATACAATATATATACCTCAATATCTAGTCTATCCGAGATAAGGGAAGCGAAAGGAACAAAACAGAAAAACCAGTCGGTTCAATCCCAAAACAATAATCCCAGAGTAGATCAGCTCCTTTTGTTATCCTCATCAGTGGACCAAACAACATGCCGACAGTACTTACTTGGAACTATCCGTGACAAAATTAAAGGCAGGGCAGACGAAGCGCTGAATGTCTGCGATGTACTCCTTAGTTGGGATGACATCAAAGCAAACCTCAAGCGACTATACTCTTGCAAGAAACCAGAAGAAATGCTTGTAAGAGAGCTACACAATCTTCCGGACGGACTCAGTATGGGAAAAATGTATTACTCATCTGAAAAATAAGAAGCGAATTAGGTTCAGTTCAATGTACGATCTTACGAATTTCTTGTATTTTAGCCAGTTAGTTCTATTGGATGCCAATCGACATGGTGAATTTTTCAGATCCGGACATTGAAGGAGCACCGGCCAGTGATCAGAAGATAGGTATGGGAGGGATTCGGCGTTTATATGATTATGTGAGATGTTTCTTGTTACAGCAAAGTCAATCAAGTTTGGTATCTTTCTGGGGTCCGTTGGCCAATATCTAGGTGTGCCCGGAGAGGCGCAACTAAGCTTGTTGCTTACTTTAATAATTGTATTGTACAATTGTTTTCCCTTAGGGGTTACAAGACGAGATCCCCAGTGCGTGTGCTACTTAATAAGTCCTATAGTCCGGTGGTCCTCTTTTACAGATGGCTCCGTGGTATAGGGTTGATGTGCGTCGTCTCCTTGGGCTGGGTGTTATCCAGGCGCAACGTCGACTCTCTTGAGTCCTCAGTAAGTCCGGATATTATGCCAGAGGTGAAGACGTCTTAGGAAGATTAGGATGGAGAGCGTGACTTTGCCCCCGTGGTCTTTCGATGGCCTTTTGGCTCTACGAGAATGTTCAATTAAAACAATTGGTATTTTACGGCCAAGTGCCGGAGTAGCTGATCTTTATTGTTAAAGTGCAAGCTTAGAACTCTATACAAAAGAATATGAAAAGTGTGGATCTACCCTGGCTCCAATGCATCACGCCATAAACCCATGGTCGGCAAGCCGACTCAGCATTTATGCAACATAGCTTGGTACCCCGGATAAGGGGTGTCCAATTGCTGTTGCTGACCGTTCGTAGCGCAGAGCGCTGAACTCCGTTGGGGCGCGTCAGCATTGCTTATATGTGGTAACTTAGTGTTTATGTATTGTTGACATGAATGTCTGTGCTCTTAGTTGTTAACTTGCTTAGCATTGTAGTCACCAGCAGCTATAGTGTGTTGAAAAAATCCAAAAATTTCGGGTTTTCGGGTATCGTAAAGCGAGGTGGGTAGTATACAGCAGCAAGTGTTATTTGTCCATTACCCAGCTGTATATTTAAACATGTTGCCTGTTAGTAGTTTGTCGCAAAGTCCTTGCGGAAAGTATTTTTTATGCGGTTTCTAATCAGGACTCCAGTGCCTCTATGTGCTTTACCATCAGGGTGGTTGGTGCCGTAGAATATAATATTTAACTATTTATTTGAAACTTGTACTTCTTTGTAAGATGTGTTTCAGAAAGGAGCATTACATCGATATGTTTGTCTTGGAGAAATTGAGCCATTTCAAGCTTGTGTCGAGAAACGCCGTTGGCATTCCATAAAGTTATACTCTAGTTATAAGGGAGCGATTGATTATTTTGACTGCTGCGATACCAGCAACTGTATCAATAGATCCTGATTACGCATAAGATTTTCCATGGTTGTTCTCATAAATGTCATGAATTCGGTCATGGTTTGCTGCAAGTTAAAGATTATTGTTTCAATATTGTGTCGTTATATCTCGACGATATAAAAGTATTCTCACCCTCAGTCCAAAAACATATAGCAGAAATTAAATCTGTTTTCACAAAACTCCAAAATGCAAATCTAAAAAACCAACCATGCAAGTGTAGCTTTTTAGGGAAGAAAATCGACTTCCTGGGATAAACCCACTAAAGATTCAAACCATCAAGGACTTCCCCTGCCCAAAAACAACCAGGGAAATTAAATCATTCCGATGGAAAACTATCCTGGCCGCTTACGACTTCAAAGTCGTATACAAAAAAGGGTCGCAAAACATAGTTGCTGACGCACTCAGCAGAATTGAGCCAAACTTGAACATAAACGAAGACCACAAAATTTGATTCCGGCCTAACCCTAAAATACGATAGACACCCCCATAGACCATTGATGCAAACCAAGGGCGTCACCAGGGCAGATGCCAACAAATTGTTTCCCGTGGGACATGCCCAGGAGTCTGTTTCTCCTGATGGACATATAATATGTGCAGAGCTCTCCGCCTCCTTGCAGCAGAAGCGACAGAGTTCACTGTCTGTAATGCCAATTTTGTGCAAATGGCTGTGAAGTGTAATGTCCCGTAAGAAGGCTAGTCGAAATACGCACAGTGTTTCTCCCGTGTGTCATTAAGGTCTCGAATCTTTTATGGTTATATTCACGGAGGAAAATCTTAGACTGCCTAAGTCCTGTTGGGTGTTCCCAGAAGAACAGACATTTTTCTTCCTCTAGTGGAAGAAGACACCACAGAATGGTTCGGGACCAATTAGAGGGTTCTCTGCCCCTCTCCTGGCTAGGTTGTCCGCTAGCTCATTTCCCGGGATGTTGTTGTGTCCCGGGACCCACCTTATTGTGAGTTTGTTGACAGCTCCGAGTTAATTTAGGGCTGTCCTCACTTCATTTACTAGCTTAAATGTTATCTTAGCTTAGCTGAGCGCCTTTATGGCTGCTTGACTATCAGACAGTATAGCAATGTTCTGGCCACGATAGTTCCTTTGCAGATTAAACTCCGCACAGCGTCCAATAGCACAGACTAAAGCTGTATCTGCCCATTTGTTCGTGCTATTTTAACCTGGACCTACAACCCGCAGCCCACTTCCCTCGTTGGTGAGGGATCCGTCTGTATACCTCTTTATGGTTTGTGGTTTCATAGAGTGTACTTTCCCCAGGGATGTCCAATTGTTCTTATTACTGAGATGAGTGCTGAAGTTCTAAGCGAACCTATGCTCATCTGGCATCTCATCCCTTAGTTGCAGTAGCAAAGGGATATCCCTTCTTAGGCTTTCAGCATCCATACTTGTGAGGGTGCAGTCATTTCCTGATTCCTCAATTCTTATTAGGGTGGCTTTCCGTTTCATTTCAATGACGATATGAAGCGGCGTCACCTCCATTATTACTTCTAGGGATGCATTTCTCCTGTCATGCATTCGCAGGCCATTCTCTGCACCTTATGGAGTTTCGCGTGCTCTATCACCCCAGGCAAGTGCCCCATAGGTTAGTATGGGTCTGACTACCATGAGGTACCATCTTATGTTCCCCACGATTTACCAGCAATGTTTCTAGAAGTGAAAAGTGATCTGGTGCACTTATCAATTGTGTTATCGACATGCATTTTGGAGTCAAGGGTCATTGCTGGCCTCTGGCCTCTGCTGGTCATTCTGACAGGGTTATTGCCTTCATTCTCTGTAGCCTAACAGTTTTGCTAGGATTTAGGCTCAGGCCTACTTCCTTGCACCATTCGCTGGTCATATTGAGGCCAAGTTGAATAATATCGCAGAGTGCTTCCTCATATTTACCTCTAGCTATAATGACAATATCGTTAGCATAGCCATAGCAAAGTATACTCCTGCGGGTCAGTCTTTCCAGCAACTCGTCTACCAGCAAATTCCACAGGAGAGGTGAGAGGACACCCCATTGGGACAACCCTTTGTGGTAGATACCGTGGACGACTGTCCTCCTATATTGACCATGGCTCGTCACTAGTGACTTGATCCATCTGCTGGTTGTCGCATCTAGTCCTCTTTTCGCCAGGGATGCGTTGACAGCCTCATTAGAGGTATTGTCGAAAGCAGCCTGTATGTCTAAGAAGGCACATAACGCCACTTCCTTATGAGTCAGTAAATCCTCAATAAGGCTTTCCAGGTGATATAGGGCAGTATCAGTTGATCTGCCCGAGTTAACATACCCCCTCTCTCGGTCTACCCAGTAATGCAAAGAGAGACAACACCGACCCAACAACAAGGGTCTGAGAGCCGAGCGAAAGTTCAACGAAGATCGCCAATACGAACTCGGACGAAGACGCATTTGGGAGAAGAACGCAACCTCAAACCGCTCAGTGGTTTTTTTTAAAACTTTCATTCCTCAGCCACAGGTTTGTAACTCGCGCGAAGGTCCAACTGCTTCTTGTCGGTTATATGGGGTGCTGATTTTTATTAATTAATAATAATTTACTCAACTTTGTGACTATGTTAAAAATACACCACGTGTCCAAATATTTACAAGTAAAATGGAAAAAAACTTCCTTTTACTTTTAAGTGTAATTAAGTGACTCTTGCATCTTTTAAAATACCACTACCTAAGAAGCGTCGTAGGTTGTTTCAAATACCAATGTAAAGCGGACCAATCAACGCACAATTAGAGGCTGATGCAACAATATCATTATGGTGAAATCTATTTCTAGAATTTTCGACACCATCCACGCTTAAAGTGTGTGTGTTGACATGTGTATATTTAATATTTTTGTGTTAAATACATCTATTTTTGACAGTGTAATAGTATCAATTATGTTTTCTAAGTGGAATGTTAACAATCGTAAACGATGTTTTCGTAACGGCAATTCTTAATTAATAAAAAAGTTTTGAAAATGATCGGAGAGTGATTTTATCTCGTTAAACAATCTGGAAGTTATAAGAAATTATTGGTTATTGCTTTTAATTACGTGTAAATGACTTAACTTGACTTTTATTCTTTATACTTTATCCGGAGTTCCAGCTACCCTTTTCCAAACAGTGCCTAACTCATTTATTCCCCTTTTTGATTTAGATGATATCCGTGATACTGTGACAAAATTTTTTTTTTATAAACTTATTGCGTTATTTATTGGATCTTCTCTTTTTGGGAGACTAACAATAATTATTCAAATCTTATTATATAACTTATATTAATTACAATATGAAGTAATTGTATTAGTTAGAGACGGCCTTGGGATTTCTTTGCTGGGCTGGAGAATCTTTGCGCTTCAGTCGGCTCTGACTGTAGACTCGCGTAAGCGACTTCGCGAGAGGATTTTAGTGTGCGGCGAGCTTTGCTTGATGTTTACTTTTTTTCATCTGAATTTCCTCATTGACAAGATTTATGTGGAGGTCTCTATGGATGCTTTCGCTGCGTAGGTACCATGGTGCCCCAGTGATAGTTCGCAGAATCGTGGACTGAGCTCGCTGTATGATTTCAATGTTGGTTTTTGAAGCGTTTCCCCATAGTTTACAGCCGTATGTCCAGATGGGTTTCAGCACGGTATTGTAGAGGAGTACTTTGTATTCCAGACTAAGGGGAGAGTTGTAATTAATAAGCCAGTGAAGATTGGCTGCTTTAAGCTTCA
>NW_007931091.1:1390-3388 GCF_000001215.4 Drosophila melanogaster | reverse complement strand
TGGTTTCAATATAGAATTGTAGAGCAAGACCTTGTGATCTAGGCTGAGCGGAGAACCAGAGTTGATGAGCCAGTGTAAGTTGTTGGCTTTGAGTTTAAGTTGGGTTTTTTTGGCTTCAATGTGCCTGCGCCATGTGAGTCTTCTGTCAAGGTGTACTCCTAGGTACGTTACCTCGTCTGCTTTCGGGAGTGGTATGCTGTTCAACAAGAGCGGAGGACAGTCTTGTCTGTTTAGCGTAAACGTCACGTGTTTGCATTTTTGCTCGTTTACTTTTATTCGCCAGTCAGAGAGCCACTTCTCAATGTCGATGAGGTACAGTGCCAACTGTGCAGTAGCTTGGATAGGGGACCTTGAACGGCTAAGGATAGCTGTATCGTCGGCAAATGTGGATACCGTTAAGCGACTATTTGTAGGGATGTCGGCTGTATAGATGAGGTATAAGGTTGGCCCAAGAACGCTGCCTTGGGGGACTCCAGCCTCAATTGTATGAACAGTGGAAGTGGCAGTGTTGCACCGCACTGCAAACTTTCTGTCATAGAGGTAAGACTTTAGAAGTTTGTGTGTGCTTTCGGGTAGGGATGTTTTAATTTTAAACATTAGGCCGTCGAGCCAGACTTTGTCGAATGCTTGGGATACGTCTAAAATACTGCTGTACAGTATTTGCGATATTCAAATGCAGTTCTTATTTCCGTTGTAATACGATTCACCTGTTCAATGGTTCCGTGGCTTTCGCGAAATCCAAATTGGTGGGCTGGGATTATATTGTGGTATATCAGATGTTGATTAAGTCGGATCAGCAGGCATTTTTCGAATAGTTTCGAAATGCATGAGAGTAGACTTATTGGTCTGTAAGATGAAGCGACTGTGTGGTTCTTACCAGGCTTTGGAATCATTATGATCTTCATCATCTTCCATCGTTGTGGAAAGTAACCAAGTTTGGTGATGGCATTAAAGAGCTTGGTTATGTAGCGAACTGCAGAATGTGGCAGCTGGATGATCATTTCCGGTGTTATAAGGTCGAAACACAATTGGGGTGTGTTGCTGATGCCGGTTTACGGGATAGGACGGTAGCGCGAATGTGCTAGTAGCCTGGTTTGGCGTGAACACATTTTGTAGGTGAGCGGCAAATGTGTTGGCTCTGTCTTCATCACTACGGGCCCAGCCACCTGATGAATTCCTTATCGGCAAAACGGTTTCAGTCGGTGGGCGAAGAGTTGAGTGGGCTCGCCACACTGACTTTTGTTTTGTGCCTGTTGGTGTGAGTTGCTCTATGTATCGGCGCTGATCGTCGTCCTCTTCTTGTTTCAGAGCGTTGGCCAGTTTCCGTGTGGCTACTTTTAGCTTTTGTTTTGCAGTTGGGGATCTGGAAGATTGCCATTCTCTGCGTAAGCGACGTTTTACGTGGACGAGTTGCTCGATTTGTACGTTGGTCTTTTTTGAATTAATTGTATTATTTGTTATTTTGGGTGTTGCAGTAAGAGCTGCTGCAGTAAGGATGGATTGCAATGCACACGTGCAGCTCTCTATATCAGATTCAGTATTGAGTTTTGGGCTTAGCTCAATATGTGAACTTATATATTTTTTATACCTGAGCCAGTTTGTTTTGCTAGAGGTCAATCTGGTTGGTGGTTTCACGTTTTCTGCGTATCGGCGGAGGTGAATTAGTACAGGCGAGTGATCAGATGAGAGATCCGGCAGACATTCAGCTTTAACCAAACTGCGGGAAATATTTTTCGTAACTGCGAAGTCGATCAGGTCTGGCAGCTTATTGAGGTCTGATGGCCAGTATGTAGGACTCCCGGGGGAAACATGGTCAAGTTTATTAGTGGCTTTTATTATCGTCTTATAAAGCTGTTTTCCTTTTGGGTTCACAAGTCGCGATCCCCAGTGAGTATGTTTAGCGTTGTAGTCGCCTGCTGCAATGAAGTGTGGCCCTAGTGCTTGGAAGAATCCAGGAATTGAGCTTCTATACTGTGAAACGGGGGGGGCAGTATACGG
>NW_007931091.1:0-890 GCF_000001215.4 Drosophila melanogaster | reverse complement strand
CTTCCATCGTTGTGGAAAGTAACCAAGTTTGGTGATGGCATTAAAGAGCTTGGTTATGTAGCGAACTGCAGAATGTGGCAGCTGGATGATCATTTCCGGTGTTATAAGGTCGTAGCCGGGGGATTTTTTCGGGCTGAGATTGTCTTTGATTATTTTAGTTATTTCTTTAGGACGAAACACAATTGGGGTGTGTTGCTGATGGCGGTTTACGGGATAGGACGGTAGCGCGAATGTGCTAGTAGCCTGGTTTGGCGTGAACACATTTTGTAGGTGAGCGGCAAATGTGTTGGCTCTGTCTTCATCACTACGGGCCCAGCCACCTGATGAATTCCTTATCGGCAAAACGGTTTCAGTCGGTGGGCGAAGAGTTGAGTGGGCTCGCCACAGTGACTTTTGTTTTGAGCCTGTTGGTGTGAGTTGCCTGAGGTGTGAGTTCCGTGTGGCTACTTTTAGCTTTTGTTTTGCAGTTGGGGATCTGGAAGATTGCCATTCTCTGCGTAAGCGACGTTTTACGTGGACGAGTTGCTCGATTTGTACGTTGGTCTTTTTTGAATTAATTGTATTATTTGTTATTTTGGGTGTTGCAGTAAGAGCTGCTGCAGTAAGGATGGATTGCAATGCACACGTGCAGCTCTCTATATCAGATTCAGTATTGAGTTTTGGGCTTAGCTCAATATGTGAACTTATATATTTTTTATACCTGAGCCAGTTTGTTTTGCTAGAGGTCAATCTGGTTGGTGGTTTCACGTTTTCTGCGTATCGGCGGAGGTGAATTAGTACAGGCGAGTGATCAGATGACAGATCCGGCAGACATTCAGCTTTAACCAAACTGCGGGAAATATTTTTCGTAACTGCGAAGTCGATCAGGTCTGGCAGCTTATTGAGGTCTG
>NW_007931090.1:0-37106 GCF_000001215.4 Drosophila melanogaster | reverse complement strand
CGTTCTCCACTCCCTCTTACGCTCTCCCGCTCTTCACCACAGAGTCTCCGAGGAGTCTCCGCTGCGCTTGGGAGAACCCAACGCATTAGAATAAGCTTTAGTGTGTAAAACTACCTCGAACAATAAAGCATACGCCGGTCGCGCCCGCGCTAATTCTACAAGTCTTCGAGTGTTTTTTCGAGTGCTCTTTTTTTTCAGCAAACTAGGAATTTTCCAGGACCAGCACCCCCCATCACCCCAACATTCTATTATATTATATTATATTATATTATATTATATTATATTATATTATATTATATTATATTATATTGTATTATATTATATTATATTATATTATATTATATTATATTATATTATATTATATTATATATATGTATATATATTATATTATATATTATTATATATATATATATACTTACGTATTTTACTTTTCGAGTCGAACAAATGATCCGTCGTTTGACTAAGATCAACGCCTTTAAAGAAGTTTCGGATTTGAAAGAATCAACACGAGGTATTTTTACTTTAGATCTTTATTTCTTCGTTGTCGGCTTAAGACTGACTGTACAGAGTTTTTGATCGGCTCGAAGTAAGTCGCGAGAAACGGGAATGTCTAATCACTATATGTGTACAAAAAAGAACGGAAAAATAACGGTATGGATGCACAACAAATCATGCGCTTAAGTGTAAGTAAAAATGTAAACTGGTTTCATGTGTTTATGCATGTGCAAGATTGTATGTACAATTAGTGTAAGTATGTAAACGTAATATGAGAAGCATATTATGTTACTTCCCTCCCTTTAAAAGGGAAGCTTATGCTTCCACTCCTTCTATTGGTGTTGATGCCCGCAATCTTGGTGATGCAGTTGGGTTTGCATCTTGTGATTCAATGATTATTTTGTTTTTTAGTTTTAAGTAAATACAAGCAATACAAGATGTGAGGCTTATGATTGATACTATTATACAAACTGTGATATTATTATTTGATATTAATTGTACAATGTCCTTATGTTCTATTGGTTTTATTTTTATTAGGCTTAAGGGTGTATACAATGGGGTAAGGTTTATCTCGGGGTTTAGCTTGTTTTCGTTAAGTATTATGTTTCCTATTTTGATTTTACATTGTTTTATTGTTATTATTTTGTTGCCGTTAACCGTTACATTTTTATTTATTTCTTGGCAATTTTGTTCTATGATAGTGTTGTTTAGATTCCAAGTGATGATACTATTTGGTTCTACATACTTAATTATTTGTTCGACTGTTATAGGGACAAAGTTACATATTGGATTTGTTCTTTTAATAATATTTTTGATACATTCGTTGTTAATTTCTTGATAGTTCTGGTTATAAATTTTATCTTGTTCTTCGAAATAAGTGTCTTTGTCTATATGATCAAGTTGATAGCCATTATTATCTGGATAGGGAATTATGTTAATAGTATGAATGGTTTTTTGTTTAGTAGGGATATGAGCTATGATAAGTAGTTGGTTAGTGTTGATCCAGGTTGAGGTTTTAGTCTGTAGTATGTTGCTACTGTCAACGTTTTCTAATTTGTCATAGTTAAGTAATTTTGGGTTAAACAGTCCTAGTCGTGAGAGTTGCATTCCCATTGCGATGTCTTCAATGTATTCGGTAAATTGTATTAGTTCGTATAGCATTTGTTCTCTGTTATTATGTTCGTCTTCAAATTCTTTGATCTTTTGCATGTTACTATTGATAAGTTGAATTATGTCGCTCATTTCGTGTATGTTAATTGAGTTTTTTTTTTGTCGCGGACTCTAATTGGTTATGAATTTGTATCCGGTCGTTATTGTCTAGTGTCCCGAAAAGGTATTTAAATGCAGATCCCATTATGTTGATTAGTCCGCGTTTCTGTCTATTTGTCTGGTGTAATGTTATAGCGTTAAGTTCCCTTAACATTTTATTGTGTAGAAGTTTAATTTGGGGGATATGTGTATAGTTGGTTACTTTAGTGTTAAAATAGTGAGTTAGGTTGTCTATATCCAAGAGGTTTATGCGGAGACAGTGGTGTTCGTATTCTGAAGGGATTTGAATAGGTTTGTCAGAGAAAAGGAGATATCCGTGGTCGGTGTCGATGTTGTTTATTTGGAGTTGCTGGGCTTGGCATAGTTTTGTAAGAGTAAGAAAAAGTATTATGGTGAACAAGGGGCCTGTAAAATGGGAAGTTGATTAGTTTTCTTCTGTTTTTTAAATTGGGTCTTATAGTAATGTGTCTCTCTGTTTCTGTTAGTAATTTTGTAATGGTCTTCGTCGGTTTGTTCGACGTTCTTTGTTAATTTGAAAGGGGCTTCTAATTTTCCTTTTTGTAATGGTCCTTTTCTGTATCTGGTGTCGACATTATATTCGGTTCTATTCTTATTTATTTCGTTAATTTTCTTTTCTTTATTGTTTTGTGTATCTAAGTTAGGTTGTCCGGCGTAAATGAATATGTGAGCAGGGGTTTGTCCGGTAGTATCGTGTTTGGTCTTGTGGTTGTAAATGTAAAGGATTGTTTCTATTTTACTTAATTTGGTCTCGTTGTCGTCAGAGTTTTTTATGATGCGGATTTTTTCGTTTATAGTTTTGTGGAGTCTCTCTATGTCAGCGACACCTGTTTTTTGGTGTATTAAGTTGTAACTCTACTTCTTCGGTTTCGAGCCAACGTTTGAGGGCTAGGCTGGAGAATGCACCATCTCGATCTGCTTTGAGAAGTTTAGGTTTCCCTAATTGATTAAATATGCGCATTAAGGCATTTTTGCATTCTACCCAGTCTTTTGTCTTAATCTGTTCAAGGGTGGCGAATTTAGAGTAAATATCGATACAGCTCAGATAATGGTTTCCTTCGGAAGAATAGATGTCTATTACGAACTTATCACGACAATGTTCGGGTTTAGGGGTAATTTTCATTGGCATTTCCGTGTTACGGTGTTCTGTTTTGGCTAGGTTGCAGACTTGACATTCGTTGATTATATTCTGGATAAGGAGTTGGCTATTGGGGAAGTAATAATTCTCACTAAAGTGTTTTACAGTTTTTTGAATTCCGGGGTGTAAGAGCTTTTCGTGGGTGTTTAGAATTAGTTCCTTAAAACTTGCATAAGTAGGGATGTTTTTTAATAAAACGAGGCTTCGGAAAATTTTTGTACATTTCGGATTCATTGTTGTTGTGTATGCATTTTGGATCATTTCGAAGTCTGCATCGCTTTCGATGTAAAGAGCGCTATTCTTTGAGCAAAAGTGATTGAGTAGATATTGTTTGGCTGCTTCTAGGGTCATTTCTTTGTAGGAAATGTGTATGATTTGTTTTTTGAAATAAGTTTCGTGTTCAATACTACTATTGGGACTTTTTGAGAAAATAATTTGTCTTTTATGGTAATTAATGGCTTTTTCGGACAACCCTATTAAGTCGCTATTATCTTCTTCTGCGCTATGTTGCGTAGATTCTCCGAAAAATGCTTGTTCTATTTTGATTCTAGACAGTGCGTCTGCGACATGGTTTTCCTTTCCTTTGATATATTTTATATCGAAGTCGTACTCGGATAATCTAATCTTCCACCTAGTCAGCTTTGAGTTAGGTTCTTTTAATTTGTGTAGCCAGCACAATGGTTCATGGTCAGAAGCTATTTCGAAATGTCGTCCTAACAGGTAGTGTCTAAAGGTCTTTGTGGCCAAACTATTGCTAGTAGTTCTTTTTCTATAGCACTGTAATTAACTTCATGTTCGTTTAGGGTCCTGCTAATGTAGCTAATGGGATGTCCATCTTGAGATAGAACAGCACCTAATGCTACATTGCTTGCGTCAGTTGTTAATACAAATTTTCTTTCAAAATTTGGTATTTTTAATATGGGGTCTTCGGAAATAAGTAATTTTAATTTTTAAAATGCTTCTATATATTCTTTATGTTTTGTATCTATTTTTACTCCCTTTTTGAGACATTTAGTCAGTGGTTTCGCTATGTCAGAGAAGTTGGGTATGAATTTCCTGTAGTATCCTGTGATTCCAAGGAATGCTTTAATTTCTTTAGGTTTAGATGGAAGTGGGTAATCTTGTATAGCTTTGATTTTTTCGGGATTTGGTTTAATTCCGTCTTTAGTGATAACGTGTCCTAGAAAGGTAGTTTCTTGTCTTAGGAATTCACATTTATCTAGCTGTAGTTTAAGGTTGGCTTGAGATAATTTCTCGAAGACTGCTTCAAGGGATTGAAGGTGTTCCTCTAGAGAGGTAGAAAAGACAATGATATCGTCTAGATATACTAAACAATTTTTATTTAAAAGCGGACGAAGTAGGTTATTCATGCAGCGTTGGAAGGTAGCTGGGGCGTTTTTAAGCCCAAATGGCATTCTAGTATATTCGTAATGTCCGTATTTAGTAGAGAAAGCCGTTTTGGCTATTGATTCTGAATCCATCTCTATTTGATGGAAACCTTTTGCCAGGTCTATGGTGGTAAAGTAATTAGACCTCCCTAACTTTCCTAATATTTCGTCTATATTTGGCATAGGGTATCGGTCATTTATTGTTATTTCATTCAGCTTCCTGTAGTCTATGACTATTCGAAGTTTCAGCTGTCCGGAAGCATCTAATTTTTTTGGTACTACCCAGATGGGGCTGCAGTACGATGAGTTGCTTTCTCGAATGATGCCTTGTTCTAACATTTCTTGAATTTGTCTTTCTACTTCTTGTTCGTATGATTGTTGGAAGCTATACATTTTAGAGTAAACTGGAATATTATGTGTGGTATTAATTGTATGTTTTTCTTGGTTTGTGAAGCTAAGTTTGTCGCCCTCGTGAAACTGAATGTCTTTGAATCTTGTCAGTAAGTTTGTTAATTTGTATTTTTCTTCTGCATTTAAATGGTTTAGTCGGAACAGATTCTCCTGAAGTGTGGAGGTTTCTAAAAAGGTAGGGTCTTGTGGGAACGAAGAGTCTACTTGAGCATGATTTTGGTCTGTAAGTTTTTCAGTGTCTTTTATTTTATAGACTTTGTTGAAGAGGGTGGCAGTTTTCTTTTGATAATCTATTATGGCTTTAGCTTTAGACAACAATTTGCGTCCAATCAGCATATCATAATGATCTGAGAATTTGTGAATTAGAAACTCCTGAGCAATAGGAAAGTAGTTATTGGGTGGTATAGTGGTGGTCTCGTTAATAGTTAGCGAGCCATTACTTGTATGAATTAGGTGGTTGGTTTGTTGTATAGGTGTTTCGAAAATGTTCCAAGTGAGCATGTTTATGGTGGATCCAGTGTCAATTAGGCACTTTAAGTCTATGTCATTATGTTTAATAATTATATATTGGTTTGATCCGGGGCAACTAGCCGAAAATTTTCTGCTTCTTTGGTATTGTCTGATTCGTCATCGTTTGGTGCTGTCTGTTCTTGTTGTGTTTTGTCCGAAGTGTCATGATCTTGTTCGAGAGGGATTTGAGTTGGGTCTGGGATATAACCCATTTGATAAGGATATGGTTGTGGTTGGAAGTTATCTGGGTAGTATGGATAGTAATAATGGTAAGGGTATTCGGGTTGGTTTGATACCATTTCTTGGTATCTTAGTTCTTCTATGCTCATTTTAGTCTGTCCGCTGTCTGATGGTCGTTGTCTTTTTACCGGGTTGTTGGTTTGTGTGTTCCCAGTTGGAGGGAAGTTATTCGGTGTGTAAGTTTGATTAGGTCCGAAACGATTTTGGTCGAAGATATTCTGTCGATTAAAGACAGGATTCGGTCTGGGTATGTTAGGTTGTGGGTAGGTTGGTCTTGGTTGATATTGGGGAAAAGGGGTTTGATTGGGCCTGGGTGTATGGATTGGTGCGTATGGGTATGGTGGATAATAGGGTTGAAAGACGTTGTTATGGTACGGTTGAAAAGGTGTTATAGGTTTATTTTGGCCATTAACTTGTCTATTTGGTAAGTTATTTGGCGTCCTATTAGAATTAGGAGCTGGCTTAAAGTTATCTTTGTTTAATGTTTGAGGTTCATATAGACCCTTTTCTTGTAAGATATTAATAAGGGATCTTAAATCGGGGATTTGGCAGTTAACTATTCTTAGATGAATATGGTTAGGGAGTTTTAGGATCAAGTTTTCTATGCTATCTTGAATAAGTCTGGTAAATAAGGCGGTTTCAGCTGAGTTATTTTCTAGTTCTAACTTACTCATTAAAACTTGTCGTTTTTTCTCGGCTTCCTCCAGAAACTGCCTGATGTTGCCTTTGTATTGAATGTTCCGAAAATCCTCCAAAAGTTGATGACTCGGTGCCTGGGGTTTGTAATATAGGATCAATCTGGTCCTTAGTTCAATCCAGCTGGTAAAGTTGTTGGTCCCGAGAGTACGGATGACGTCGCCGCTGATATTGCGTTCGATGTGTCCATAAATTATCAACTTCTGCCTTTCGTCAGTAGTTTGGTATAAGGCCAGAATGAAGTCGATGCGAGTTATAAAGGTATGTAGAGTATTCGGGTCTCCATTGAAGATTTCGACAGCATTTATCTGTCTCTCGACCTGACTCATATTTGAGTCGGATAGTATTATAGGGCTTGCTGTTGCCATTGTTGTTGTTGTATTTATTGTTATTTAATGTTTTAGGTAAGGTTCACGTTCTGGGTAAGGTTTGCAGTTTCGGATAGGTTTCGTTTTTCGATAAAGTTCAAGTTTTTACTGTAGGTTTTTGTCTCTGGTCGAACTTTAGGTTTATGTTTTGGATAGGGTTTTGGTTTTCACTATGGGTTCTTGATTTCCACTATTGGTTTGTATTCCAGGTCTGAGCTTTGTGTTTGTGTTTGTTGTTTGTTCACTTATTAATTTAATTCACTTATAATGTTTGTTATTCACTTAGTTATAGTTCTTTAGCTTAGGTTTTGTTGAATTTTCGCACTTATTTGTTCGTAATATTTCTGTTATTCACTTATTTGTAAGTTTTTAATTTAAGTTTGTTGTGTTGTTCACTTATTAATTTAATTCACTTATAATGATTGTTATTCACTTAGTTATAGTTCTTTAGCTTAGGTTTTGTTGAATTTTCGCACTTATTTGTTCGTAATATTTCTGTTATTCACTTATTTGTAAGTTTTTAATTTAAGTTTGTTGTGTTGCGCTCTTAGCTGTTTCGCTTTGGTTTGAGTAACCTTTTGTGGATTTACTACTCAGCGAATTCAAAGGCGTCTTCTTAAAATTTTTTGTAATTTTAAGTTATTTCACTTCGTGGTCACTTTATGGGATTGAGTACCATTGGTTAACACTTTTCCGCGGTGAACAGGTTAACTGATACGATCCGCGTTTGTTATAAGGTTAGTTATACCGTTGGTTAGCACTTTCCACTTAGCACGACGCGACTGCGTTAGTTCTTTTGTGGATAATAATTGAAGAATTGAATAGGGTTACTATCGCATCAACAATGTATTATCCTACCGACTGCGCCACTTACGTATTTTACTTTTCGAGTCGAACAAATGATCCGTCGTTTGACTAAGATCAACGCCTTTAAAGAAGTTTCGGATTTGAAAGAATCAACACGAGGTATTTTTACTTTAGATCTTTATTTCTTCGTTGTCGGCTTAAGACTGACTGTACAGAGTTTTTGATCGGCTCGAAGTAAGTCGCGAGAAACGGGAATGTCTAATCAGTATATGTGTACAAAAAAGAACGGAAAAATAACGGTATGGATGCACAACAAATCATGCGCTTAAGTGTAAGTAAAAATGTAAACTGGTTTCATGTGTTTATGCATGTGCAAGATTGTATGTACAATTAGTGTAAGTATGTAAACGTAATATGAGAAGCATATTATGTTACTATATATATATATAGTAGCATATGTGCCATAGTATAAGACCACATTACTTACACACACACACACATACATAACCACATAGGAACAGCCATACACAAAATCATAGAATGCCTTAGGATATAAGTCATAAAATCATGTATCCAATAAGAACCCAAATTCTGGTGACAATAACAAATCCAGCCTACCCTAATGTAAACATTAACATCCGCTGCCGAATCAGTTATTCCCACCAAAGGGTCAAAACCGCTTACGCAGCTCAAGTTCTCGGCTGATCAGTACCCATGAGTGATCCACTCAAGAAGGCACCCAATCCAACAAACATAAACATCCGCAGCCGCATTCGCGACTCCCACCAGAGGGCCAAAACTGCTAACACAGCTTTAAGGGTCAAAACTTTCCACGTAGCTCAAACTCGGCTGATCTATATCCATGCGCAATCCACTCAAGAGAGCGATTAATTAACGTAAACATAAATGAGAGCCTATGTACGCTCAATATGAAGAAGTAAATAAGCTCAGCCAAGGGTTTGCTAAGCGTTCGCTTTGCAAATTAGATTTAGATTTTATTCATACTTCAATTGTGTAAGACGTGAATTTGTCTCCGACATTCGCTTATTTGTGAACAGTTATCTTACTCTCGATGTTGGATACTATTAATACAAATATAAATAAAAAAACTGCAAGTGACCATTAAAGTGTGACCCACCAAAATAAATAAAAGGTGTGACTGTTACCAGGTCAGTGTTGTGTAGCCCATCTAGCATTGATTGGACTGCTACGAAGGTGTGCAAATTTTAAATTTAAAAAAAAAAAAACAAAAAAAAAAATAAATAAAACCCCGGTATCAATCTACCAAGTGATTCAAAGAAAAATCAACAATAGCCAACAACATGGCACAACCCAGCGAACAAAGTATGATTCTATCTGAATTACATTTGAATCAGGCTTTGGGCCAGATTCGTTACATCTCAACATTTGACGGTTCCACAAGAGAACTGGCATCATTTGTGAGACGTGTGGACTTCGTGATGTCCCTATACCCGACAACAGACAAGAGGCAACATAGTGTACTCTACAGTGCCATAGAGAGGCAGCTGTCCCAACATGCTGTGTCCATAAATTATCAACTTCTGCCTTTCGTCAGTAGTTTGGTATAAGGCCAGAATGAAGTCGATGCGAGTTATAAAGGTATGTAGAGTATTCGGGTCTCCATTGAAGATTTCGACAGCATTTATCTGTCTCTCGACCTGACTCATATTTGAGTCGGATAGTATTATAGGGCTTGCTGTTGCCATTGTTGTTGTTGTATTTATTGTTATTTAATGTTTTAGGTAAGGTTCACGTTCTGGGTAAGGTTTGCAGTTTCGGATAGGTTTCGTTTTTCGATAAAGTTCAAGTTTTTACTGTAGGTTTTTGTCTCTGGTCGAACTTTAGGTTTATGTTTTGGATAGGGTTTTGGTTTTCACTATGGGTTCTTGATTTCCACTATTGGTTTGTATTCCAGGTCTGAGCTTTGTGTTTGTGTTTGTTGTTTGTTCACTTATTAATTTAATTCACTTATAATGTTTGTTATTCACTTAGTTATAGTTCTTTAGCTTAGGTTTTGTTGAATTTTCGCACTTATTTGTTCGTAATATTTCTGTTATTCACTTATTTGTAAGTTTTTAATTTAAGTTTGTTGTGTTGTTCACTTATTAATTTAATTCACTTATAATGTTTGTTATTCACTTAGTTATAGTTCTTTAGCTTAGGTTTTGTTGAATTTTCGCACTTATTTGTTCGTAATATTTCTGTTATTCACTTATTTGTAAGTTTTTAATTTAAGTTTGTTGTGTTGCGCTCTTAGCTGTTTCGCTTTGGTTTGAGTAACCTTTTGTGGATTTACTACTCAGCGAATTCAAAGGCGTCTTCTTAAAATTTTTTGTAATTTTAAGTTATTTCACTTCGTGGTCACTTTATGGGATTGAGTACCATTGGTTAACACTTTTCCGCGGTGAACAGGTTAACTGATACGATCCGCGTTTGTTATAAGGTTAGTTATACCGTTGGTTAGCACTTTCCACTTAGCACGACGCGACTGCGTTAGTTCTTTTGTGGATAATAATTGAAGAATTGAATAGGGTTACTATCGCATCAACAATGTATTATCCTACCGACTGCGCCACTTACGTATTTTACTTTTCGAGTCGAACAAATGATCCGTCGTTTGACTAAGATCAACGCCTTTAAAGAAGTTTCGGATTTGAAAGAATCAACACGAGGTATTTTTACTTTAGATCTTTATTTCTTCGTTGTCGGCTTAAGACTGACTGTACAGAGTTTTTGATCGGCTCGAAGTAAGTCGCGAGAAACGGGAATGTCTAATCAGTATATGTGTACAAAAAAGAACGGAAAAATAACGGTATGGATGCACAACAAATCATGCGCTTAAGTGTAAGTAAAAATGTAAACTGGTTTCATGTGTTTATGCATGTGCAAGATTGTATGTACAATTAGTGTAAGTATGTAAACGTAATATGAGAAGCATATTATGTTACTATATATATATATAGTAGCATATGTGCCATAGTATAAGACCACATTACTTACACACACACACACATACATAACCACATAGGAACAGCCATACACAAAATCATAGAATGCCTTAGGATATAAGTCATAAAATCATGTATCCAATAAGAACCCAAATTCTGGTGACAATAACAAATCCAGCCTACCCTAATGTAAACATTAACATCCGCTGCCGAATCAGTTATTCCCACCAAAGGGTCAAAACCGCTTACGCAGCTCAAGTTCTCGGCTGATCAGTACCCATGAGTGATCCACTCAAGAAGGCACCCAATCCAACAAACATAAACATCCGCAGCCGCATTCGCGACTCCCACCAGAGGGCCAAAACTGCTAACACAGCTTTAAGGGTCAAAACTTTCCACGTAGCTCAAACTCGGCTGATCTATATCCATGCGCAATCCACTCAAGAGAGCGATTAATTAACGTAAACATAAATGAGAGCCTATGTACGCTCAATATGAAGAAGTAAATAAGCTCAGCCAAGGGTTTGCTAAGCGTTCGCTTTGCAAATTAGATTTAGATTTTATTCATACTTCAATTGTGTAAGACGTGAATTTGTCTCCGACATTCGCTTATTTGTGAACAGTTATCTTACTCTCGATGTTGGATACTATTAATACAAATATAAATAAAAAAACTGCAAGTGACCATTAAAGTGTGACCCACCAAAATAAATAAAAGGTGTGACTGTTACCAGGTCAGTGTTGTGTAGCCCATCTAGCATTGATTGGACTGCTACGAAGGTGTGCAAATTTTAAATTTAAAAAAAAAAAAACAAAAAAAAAAATAAATAAAACCCCGGTATCAATCTACCAAGTGATTCAAAGAAAAATCAACAATAGCCAACAACATGGCACAACCCAGCGAACAAAGTATGATTCTATCTGAATTACATTTGAATCAGGCTTTGGGCCAGATTCGTTACATCTCAACATTTGACGGTTCCACAAGAGAACTGGCATCATTTGTGAGACGTGTGGACTTCGTGATGTCCCTATACCCGACAACAGACAAGAGGCAACATAGTGTACTCTACAGTGCCATAGAGAGGCAGCTGTCCCAACATGCTGTGTCCATAAATTATCAACTTCTGCCTTTCGTCAGTAGTTTGGTATAAGGCCAGAATGAAGTCGATGCGAGTTATAAAGGTATGTAGAGTATTCGGGTCTCCATTGAAGATTTCGACAGCATTTATCTGTCTCTCGACCTGACTCATATTTGAGTCGGATAGTATTATAGGGCTTGCTGTTGCCATTGTTGTTGTTGTATTTATTGTTATTTAATGTTTTAGGTAAGGTTCACGTTCTGGGTAAGGTTTGCAGTTTCGGATAGGTTTCGTTTTTCGATAAAGTTCAAGTTTTTACTGTAGGTTTTTGTCTCTGGTCGAACTTTAGGTTTATGTTTTGGATAGGGTTTTGGTTTTCACTATGGGTTCTTGATTTCCACTATTGGTTTGTATTCCAGGTCTGAGCTTTGTGTTTGTGTTTGTTGTTTGTTCACTTATTAATTTAATTCACTTATAATGTTTGTTATTCACTTAGTTATAGTTCTTTAGCTTAGGTTTTGTTGAATTTTCGCACTTATTTGTTCGTAATATTTCTGTTATTCACTTATTTGTAAGTTTTTAATTTAAGTTTGTTGTGTTGTTCACTTATTAATTTAATTCACTTATAATGTTTGTTATTCACTTAGTTATAGTTCTTTAGCTTAGGTTTTGTTGAATTTTCGCACTTATTTGTTCGTAATATTTCTGTTATTCACTTATTTGTAAGTTTTTAATTTAAGTTTGTTGTGTTGCGCTCTTAGCTGTTTCGCTTTGGTTTGAGTAACCTTTTGTGGATTTACTACTCAGCGAATTCAAAGGCGTCTTCTTAAAATTTTTTGTAATTTTAAGTTATTTCACTTCGTGGTCACTTTATGGGATTGAGTACCATTGGTTAACACTTTTCCGCGGTGAACAGGTTAACTGATACGATCCGCGTTTGTTATAAGGTTAGTTATACCGTTGGTTAGCACTTTCCACTTAGCACGACGCGACTGCGTTAGTTCTTTTGTGGATAATAATTGAAGAATTGAATAGGGTTACTATCGCATCAACAATGTATTATCCTACCGACTGCGCCACTTACGTATTTTACTTTTCGAGTCGAACAAATGATCCGTCGTTTGACTAAGATCAACGCCTTTAAAGAAGTTTCGGATTTGAAAGAATCAACACGAGGTATTTTTACTTTAGATCTTTATTTCTTCGTTGTCGGCTTAAGACTGACTGTACAGAGTTTTTGATCGGCTCGAAGTAAGTCGCGAGAAACGGGAATGTCTAATCAGTATATGTGTACAAAAAAGAACGGAAAAATAACGGTATGGATGCACAACAAATCATGCGCTTAAGTGTAAGTAAAAATGTAAACTGGTTTCATGTGTTTATGCATGTGCAAGATTGTATGTACAATTAGTGTAAGTATGTAAACGTAATATGAGAAGCATATTATGTTACTATATATATATATAGTAGCATATGTGCCATAGTATAAGACCACATTACTTACACACACACACACATACATAACCACATAGGAACAGCCATACACAAAATCATAGAATGCCTTAGGATATAAGTCATAAAATCATGTATCCAATAAGAACCCAAATTCTGGTGACAATAACAAATCCAGCCTACCCTAATGTAAACATTAACATCCGCTGCCGAATCAGTTATTCCCACCAAAGGGTCAAAACCGGTTACGCAGCTCAAGTTCTCGGCTGATCAGTACCCATGAGTGATCCACTCAAGAAGGCACCCAATCCAACAAACATAAACATCCGCAGCCGCATTCGCGACTCCCACCAGAGGGCCAAAACTGCTAACACAGCTTTAAGGGTCAAAACTTTCCACGTAGCTCAAACTCGGCTGATCTATATCCATGCGCAATCCACTCAAGAGAGCGATTAATTAACGTAAACATAAATGAGAGCCTATGTACGCTCAATATGAAGAAGTAAATAAGCTCAGCCAAGGGTTTGCTAAGCGTTCGCTTTGCAAATTAGATTTAGATTTTATTCATACTTCAATTGTGTAAGACGTGAATTTGTCTCCGACATTCGCTTATTTGTGAACAGTTATCTTACTCTCGATGTTGGATACTATTAATACAAATATAAATAAAAAAACTGCAAGTGACCATTAAAGTGTGACCCACCAAAATAAATAAAAGGTGTGACTGTTACCAGGTCAGTGTTGTGTAGCCCATCTAGCATTGATTGGACTGCTACGAAGGTGTGCAAATTTTAAATTTAAAAAAAAAAAAACAAAAAAAAAAATAAATAAAACCCCGGTATCAATCTACCAAGTGATTCAAAGAAAAATCAACAATAGCCAACAACATGGCACAACCCAGCGAACAAAGTATGATTCTATCTGAATTACATTTGAATCAGGCTTTGGGCCAGATTCGTTACATCTCAACATTTGACGGTTCCACAAGAGAACTGGCATCATTTGTGAGACGTGTGGACTTCGTGATGTCCCTATACCCGACAACAGACAAGAGGCAACATAGTGTACTCTACAGTGCCATAGAGAGGCAGCTGTCCCAACATGCTGTGTCCATAAATTATCAACTTCTGCCTTTCGTCAGTAGTTTGGTATAAGGCCAGAATGAAGTCGATGCGAGTTATAAAGGTATGTAGAGTATTCGGGTCTCCATTGAAGATTTCGACAGCATTTATCTGTCTCTCGACCTGACTCATATTTGAGTCGGATAGTATTATAGGGCTTGCTGTTGCCATTGTTGTTGTTGTATTTATTGTTATTTAATGTTTTAGGTAAGGTTCACGTTCTGGGTAAGGTTTGCAGTTTCGGATAGGTTTCGTTTTTCGATAAAGTTCAAGTTTTTACTGTAGGTTTTTGTCTCTGGTCGAACTTTAGGTTTATGTTTTGGATAGGGTTTTGGTTTTCACTATGGGTTCTTGATTTCCACTATTGGTTTGTATTCCAGGTCTGAGCTTTGTGTTTGTGTTTGTTGTTTGTTCACTTATTAATTTAATTCACTTATAATGTTTGTTATTCACTTAGTTATAGTTCTTTAGCTTAGGTTTTGTTGAATTTTCGCACTTATTTGTTCGTAATATTTCTGTTATTCACTTATTTGTAAGTTTTTAATTTAAGTTTGTTGTGTTGTTCACTTATTAATTTAATTCACTTATAATGTTTGTTATTCACTTAGTTATAGTTCTTTAGCTTAGGTTTTGTTGAATTTTCGCACTTATTTGTTCGTAATATTTCTGTTATTCACTTATTTGTAAGTTTTTAATTTAAGTTTGTTGTGTTGCGCTCTTAGCTGTTTCGCTTTGGTTTGAGTAACCTTTTGTGGATTTACTACTCAGCGAATTCAAAGGCGTCTTCTTAAAATTTTTTGTAATTTTAAGTTATTTCACTTCGTGGTCACTTTATGGGATTGAGTACCATTGGTTAACACTTTTCCGCGGTGAACAGGTTAACTGATACGATCCGCGTTTGTTATAAGGTTAGTTATACCGTTGGTTAGCACTTTCCACTTAGCACGACGCGACTGCGTTAGTTCTTTTGTGGATAATAATTGAAGAATTGAATAGGGTTACTATCGCATCAACAATGTATTATCCTACCGACTGCGCCACTTACGTATTTTACTTTTCGAGTCGAACAAATGATCCGTCGTTTGACTAAGATCAACGCCTTTAAAGAAGTTTCGGATTTGAAAGAATCAACACGAGGTATTTTTACTTTAGATCTTTATTTCTTCGTTGTCGGCTTAAGACTGACTGTACAGAGTTTTTGATCGGCTCGAAGTAAGTCGCGAGAAACGGGAATGTCTAATCAGTATATGTGTACAAAAAAGAACGGAAAAATAACGGTATGGATGCACAACAAATCATGCGCTTAAGTGTAAGTAAAAATGTAAACTGGTTTCATGTGTTTATGCATGTGCAAGATTGTATGTACAATTAGTGTAAGTATGTAAACGTAATATGAGAAGCATATTATGTTACTATATATATATATAGTAGCATATGTGCCATAGTATAAGACCACATTACTTACACACACACACACATACATAACCACATAGGAACAGCCATACACAAAATCATAGAATGCCTTAGGATATAAGTCATAAAATCATGTATCCAATAAGAACCCAAATTCTGGTGACAATAACAAATCCAGCCTACCCTAATGTAAACATTAACATCCGCTGCCGAATCAGTTATTCCCACCAAAGGGTCAAAACCGCTTACGCAGCTCAAGTTCTCGGCTGATCAGTACCCATGAGTGATCCACTCAAGAAGGCACCCAATCCAACAAACATAAACATCCGCAGCCGCATTCGCGACTCCCACCAGAGGGCCAAAACTGCTAACACAGCTTTAAGGGTCAAAACTTTCCACGTAGCTCAAACTCGGCTGATCTATATCCATGCGCAATCCACTCAAGAGAGCGATTAATTAACGTAAACATAAATGAGAGCCTATGTACGCTCAATATGAAGAAGTAAATAAGCTCAGCCAAGGGTTTGCTAAGCGTTCGCTTTGCAAATTAGATTTAGATTTTATTCATACTTCAATTGTGTAAGACGTGAATTTGTCTCCGACATTCGCTTATTTGTGAACAGTTATCTTACTCTCGATGTTGGATACTATTAATACAAATATAAATAAAAAAACTGCAAGTGACCATTAAAGTGTGACCCACCAAAATAAATAAAAGGTGTGACTGTTACCAGGTCAGTGTTGTGTAGCCCATCTAGCATTGATTGGACTGCTACGAAGGTGTGCAAATTTTAAATTTAAAAAAAAAAAAACAAAAAAAAAAATAAATAAAACCCCGGTATCAATCTACCAAGTGATTCAAAGAAAAATCAACAATAGCCAACAACATGGCACAACCCAGCGAACAAAGTATGATTCTATCTGAATTACATTTGAATCAGGCTTTGGGCCAGATTCGTTACATCTCAACATTTGACGGTTCCACAAGAGAACTGGCATCATTTGTGAGACGTGTGGACTTCGTGATGTCCCTATACCCGACAACAGACAAGAGGCAACATAGTGTACTCTACAGTGCCATAGAGAGGCAGCTGTCCCAACATGCACAAGAAGTATCCCAGCTACAACAGTGCAACACTTGGGCTGAACTACGATCAGTCCTCATTGATGAATTTAAAACCCAAATCCCATACGAAGAGTTGCTAAGAAGACTTTACAACACCTACTGGAGTGGCAGTATTCGTAAGTTTGTAAAAGAACTAGAAAATAAGATGTTCGAAATTTCAAGTAAATTATCATTAGAAAATAATTATACAAATACAACTCTTTATACCGCCGCAATGGCTAATACTATTAAAGATGTAATTTATAAAAGAATTCCAGACGGAATGTTCATGACATTAGCAAGATATGACATTACAACAACAACATTATTAAGACAAGTAGCGCAAAGGGAAGGCCTTTACGATACAATTGTATTAAATACAGAAAAAGCTAAAGCTAAATTAAACAGTCCATCTACACCACAAAGCAGTAGTAAAAATAATGATTCTCAGAAGAATAAAGGAAATAATAATGACCAAAGTATAAAACCTTATTATATTCAAGCACAGCAAAGTCATAATAATTATGCAAGTAATAATTCAAAAAAAGTTGAAAGCAACCAAGCGACATACAATGAGTTCAAACAAAAGTTAGAACAAGGTAGAGCGCAAAACGCTCTAAATTTTCAAAAACCCACATATTATTCTACTACTTACCAGCCCCAAAAAAGGCAGCGTGAAAGTTTCAGTGGTCAGTCTAAAATGGATACCAGTGAAAATTTTCATCAACTTGCCTCGGGATCGGAATCAGAAGTAGAAGAAGAACATACCCATTCATACAAATAACTATGAACGATATTAAACTCAAATGTTTGATTGACACAGGTTCATCAATAAATTTGATGAGTAAAAATTTTTTCAATTGTCCGATCAACTCAAAAGCTCCATTAGATGTACACACAATAAACGGTCAAATTATTTTAAAATCAAAAATTACATTAAAACCTAGTAAATTATTTCCGACAAAGCAAACATTTTATTTACATAAATTCTCAGAAAAATACGACATTTTGTTAGGCAGGGAATATTTGGAAGATTCCAAAGCAACTATATGCTATACATCCAATACAGTCACTTTAAATAAATACACATTTAAATTGCGACTTGAAGATATTAACGAAGAAGAGGAAACACCTAAAGAGAGTTTAAAAGAAAACTTATTAGATTCCCCAAATGTTGAGTATGTCAATTATGTAATTGACAACGAACTCAATGAAACAAAGGAATTTCGACTTGATCATCTAAACGATGAAGATAGGAAAGCCCTCACCAGTGTCTTATACGAGTTTAGTGACATACAGTACAAAAGAGGTGAAAATTTGACCTTCACAAGTACAACTAAACATGTCATAACAACTAAACACGAAGACCCAATTTACAGACGTCCATATAAATACCCACAAAGCTTCGACGAAGAAGTCGACAACCAAATGAAAGACATGATTCGACAAGGAATCATAAGAAAATCGAATTCTCCATATTGCTCTCCTGTTTGGGTAGTACCCAAAAAGCCAGATGCATCGGGAAAATCGAAATTTCGCATAGTCATTGACTATCGCAACCTCAACGAAATAACCGTTGATGACAAATACCCAATACCAGTAATGGATGAAATATTGGATAAGCTTGGAAATTGCCAATACTTTACAACCATTGACCTCGCAAAAGGTTTTCATCAAATACAAATGGATGAAAATTCTATAGCGAAGACAGCTTTTTCAACCAAAAATGGTCATTTTGAATATACTCGAATGCCATTTGGTTTAAAAAATGCACCCGCAACTTTTCAACGTTGCATGAATAATCTCTTAGCAGATTTAATATACAAAAACTGTCTCGTATTATCGACGGCCAGCCAGGATTTGTGTTAGCGCAGCCAGCGCTACGTACCGGCAGAGGAGTCGCAGCCAGCGACAGTGGCGTCGCAGCCAGCGACAGTGGCGTCGCAGTCAGCGACATAGAGGGACGCAGCCAGCGTCGAGCGCCGGTACGAACGGGTCGCAGCCGGCGACAAGGAGACGCAAGAAGCGTCATTTGTGGAGACCGCAGCCAGCGGTCAGAAGGCGCAAGGAGCGCCAAGCATCCGTGGCCGCAGCCAGCGGCACGAGGCGTCAGAGACGCCATTTCGGACGCGCAGAGGCGCCGCCATTTTGGAGCTGGGAAAGATGCAGCATTCCCCCAGGAAGAGTGCCCGGCTGAACGGAGGGGAAGCCATCCCTATAACAACAGTGAGTCAGCAGCCAGCCAGTAGTGGAGCAGGAACTCTGACGCGGGTTTACATCACGGCGGCGTCGATTCCTTGCCCGGCCACTACGGTGACTACAGTAGCTTCCTAACCTAGAAGTACTGCTGTCACAGCTGCGAGTTCAGTACCGGAGGTGAACCAGCCCCTCGTGTTGGAACTCATGGAGAGGATCGCAGCGTTGGAGAGGGAGCTGGAGAAGACTAGATCCCTGGAAAGTGTGAGCACCGCCAATTGCGCGCCAATCGCAGTTGGCGCCAACAGTGGAGCGTCGGGGCGGACGCCATTTTGAAGCGGCCAGCCAATACCCACATTTAACGGAAAGGCCTTACATAACGGGGTCGGGTCGGTGCCATACAATGGTGACGGTGCGAGCGGTGCGGCCTGCACGCTGCCGCCATCTTCGAGTGGACCGCCATTGCTAACGACTAGCAACTATTTTGTGGAGCCACTGTGTGCAACAGCCACTGCGCAGCCAGCGCATGGACTCGTGCTACCGGGCGTGAGCATCCACAATGCGGCAACAGCATC
The DNA here is from genome assembly GCF_000001215.4 of Drosophila melanogaster. Taxonomy (NCBI): domain Eukaryota; kingdom Metazoa; phylum Arthropoda; class Insecta; order Diptera; family Drosophilidae; genus Drosophila; species Drosophila melanogaster. The sequence continues at coordinate 17,853 of NW_007931090.1, read as the reverse complement.
GCCACTTGTCGGATCCTATGCCGCGATGACGTCGAGTGGAATCCAGGGAGCATATGGGCCAAGGAAGCTTCCGGACTTGCCTATATTTGGAGGGCAGCCCGAGGAGTGGCCGATCTTCAGCTGTGCGTTCGTGGAGACGACCAGAGCGTACAACTCCACGGACCTGGAGAACAACCAGAGGTTGTTGAAGGCGCTGAAGGATGAAGCACGCGAGGCAGTGACGGCGCTATTGATTCATCCAGGGAATGTCAGCGCCGTGATGGAGCAGTTGCGCTTTAGGTTCGGCCGACCGGAGCAGCTTATACGCAGCCAGCTCAACAACGTGCGAGAGGTGCAGCCAATTTCGGAGCACAATTTGGCGAAGATCATTCCCTTCGCAACCCGAGTGAGTAACCTCGCTGCCTTCTTGCAGTCAGCGAAGGCGGAGCAGCACCTGGGGAACCCAACCCTCATGGAGGAGCTTGTGGCCAAGCTGCCAACGAGGAAGCGAGTGGACTGGGCCAGGCATGCTGCAACGATTGCGCCCTTTCCCACTGTAGTCCACTTCAGCGCGTGGCTACACGGTTTTGGACGTCGAGGGAAAGGAGCCGAGGCGTCGACTTCTACATGCAAGCGTCGACCATAATGAATGCGATCAACAGGATGATCGGCATGGAGGTTGTCCCATCTGTGGAGGACAGCATGAAACATTGAACTGCAGAAAATTTATTGGAGCTTCGCCACAGGAAAGGTGGAGCAATGTGAAGAGGCATCGGCTCTGGTTTAATTGCCTGCGAAGCGGGCACACGGCTAGATCCTGCTATACGCAAGGTGAGTGCCAGGTTAATGGATACCGAAGGGAGCATCACCGTCTGCTACATGGTGCGGACGAGGAACGAAGGCCGCTGCAGCGAGGTGGCTTCAGACGCCACGAAAGGAACCAGCAGCCAGCAGTTTCCAGACGCAGCCCGGCCAGGAGGCCTTCGCTACGAGATGGTCACAGGCACCAGGAGAGGAACTGCCAGCCAGCCGTTCCCAGCAACAGCCAGGAGAGAGGAGCTCCACGTGAAGCGGGAGCGCCCATGCAGAGGAATTTGAGCTGCGTTGACGCCGAAGGAGGCCGTCTACTGTTCCGTATACTGCCGGTTACGCTGTACGGAGCGGGGCGAAAGGTATGCGCTCCTAGATGAGGGATCCTCCGTCACGATGATCGATGACGAACTACGAAGGGATCTTAGAGTGCAAGGAGAGCGTCGGCAGCTAAATATCCAATGGTTTGGCGGTAAGGCAACCAGAGAGCCCATGTATTGAGAAACGTTTATGCCGTTTCGAGCTTGAGTTTGCCGATGCAGACATTGAGCCGACGAGATGTCCAGGGCGTGCACAGGGATGCGCGTCTGCCGATGAAGCCTTACAGCAACGTGGTGCCGAAGCTGCTCATCGGTCTGGATCACGGACATCTGGGGTTGCCACTTAGGACGAGGCGGTTCGCTCGAGAGGGACCGTATGCGGCCGCAACCGAGCTGGGCTGGGGCGTCGCTACCAGACGGGATTACTCTGGAAGGACGACCACGTTGTGCTGCCACCGAGATATGAGGACGACGACGTGCAGGTGAGCTTCGTGAGTGCGAGGACGAAGTGTGCCCCAATGAGAACGATGACGATCCCACTTGGACTTGGAACCAGGCTGATGAACACTGTCAAGGAGGAGCACAGTGTGGTCATCACGGACCTGGTGTTATGGACGGACTCTAAGATGGATCGCCAGCACCCACCGCCGGTATAAGCAGTTTGGCAACCGAGTGGCGGAGATTTTGGAGTCGTCGAAGGTTTCCCAATGGAGATGGGTGCCTACAGCTGACAATGCGGCTGATGATGCGACGCGGCCGCAGAAAGGTGTCGACCTTAGCCAGGAATCAAGGTGGCTAAGAGGACCTGCATTTTTGAGGCAGCCAGCAGCCAGCTGGCCGGGGCCTGAGGAAGGAACTGAGCGTGTTCCAGATGCCCCTGATGAAGAAGAGATGCCCAGTGAGTTTGCATTAGTTGCGGTAGACGATTTTGTTATTTCGTTTCAGAGATTCTCGAGCTTCAGTCGCCTGGTGAGGACCACAGCCTGGGTCCTACGGTTTGCGCGCTGGTGCCGCAAACAGCGAAACGAGCTCGAGGAATACGGCCTTACTGCAGCAGAATGTAAGGCCGCGGAGAACCTGTTGGTCAGACAGGCACAATTGGAGTCGTTCCCCGACGAGATGAGGTCGGCGGAAACTGGACAGGACGTTACTAGATCGAGCAACATTCGAGGGTTGGTCCCCTACCTACGGCTTACGGCAGAATTGATGCCGCACTGTGCATCCCGTACAGTGCGAGGAGGCCCGTATTGCTGTCACACAGGCACAGTCTGACGGAGCTGATTGTGAGAGACTTCCACGCCAGGATGAAGCATCAAAATGTGGATGCTACGATCGCGGAGATCCGGACAAAGTTCTGGGTCACAAAGATGAGGCGTGTGATGTGGAGAGTCATCTCATCGTGGAACGAGTGCAAGTTGCAGCGATGCCGCCGATAATGGGACCCCATCCGGAAGACAGACTGGATGCGGGTGGATGGCCATTCAAATACACAGGACTGGACTACTTTGGGCCGCTGCTGGTGCTGTGTCCCTTCACAAGGAGAAGCGTTGGGTCGCCTTGTTTACGACAAGGGCGATTCACCTGGAGCTGGCGCATGACCTGTCGACGGATTCCTGCATAATTGCGATCAGGAACTTCGTCTGCCGTAGAGGGCCAGTATATAGACTGCGCATCGATAACGGCAAGAACTTCGTGGGAGCTGACAGGGAAGCCAGGCGCTTTGGCGACGTATTCGAGATGGAGAAGCTTCAGAGTGAGTTGTCAAGCAGAAGCATTGAATGGGTTTTTAATTGTCCAGCGAACCCGTCTGAGGGCGGAGTTTGGGAGCGCATGGTGCAGTGCGTCAAGAGAGTACTGCGTCATACCCTGAAGGAAGTTGCGCCGAGGGACCATGTATTGGAGAGTTTCCTGATTGAGGCGGAGAATATTGTAAACTCGCGTCCGCTCACCCACTTGCCTGTGGATGCGGACCAGGAGGCGCCGTTGACGCCAAACGATCTTCTCAAGGGAGTAGCCAATCTGCCGGATACGCCTGGATTGGATGCGGAGCTGCCCAAGGAGGGTACTACGAGGAAGCAGTGGAGGATTGCTCGCCTGCTACGAGACCGTTTCTGGAGGAGGTGGGTCATGGAGTACCTGCCTACGCTTCTGCGCCGCGAGAAGTGGTGCCGACGAACGGAGCCCATCCACCAGGGTGATGTGGTCTTCGTCTGCGATCCTGCCTTGGCCCGACGAGAGTGGCGCAAGGGCATCGTGGAGGAGATCTACAGCGGAGCTGATGGAGTTGTCAGACGCGCTAAGGTGCGCGTGAACGAAAACGTCCTATCTAGGACAATGATGCCACCCGTCTCTAAACTTGCAGTTTTGGATTTGAGTGAAGCGGTTCTTCACGGGGTCGGGGATGTCGCGGATCGAATATTGTTATCAATAGGCTCTAGTTAGTATTTTTAAGAAGTCCGAATGTGGAAGGATTTGTAAGCCCATATGTGTCTGGGCACATTGTTTTGGCCATTGTAAATTGCCGGGGAAATTTAGCTTTTCATTGTCGTGTAAGAGTTGGAGGACACACTGCGGTGAGCTAATAAGTTAAGTTAGTTGCAATTGTGAAACATTGGATTCTTCCAGAATAAAACGTTTTCTACTACCACGGATTAGTCTGCCCTTTCTTTCGGGAACCAATGTGTGGGGTAGCCGTTTAAGGCAACTCCCTGGACGCACGACGACACGTATATATGGATGACATAATTGTGTATTCCACTTCATTGGAAGAACACATAATGTCTTTGCGAAAGGTATTCTTAAAGCTCAGAGAAGCAAATTTGAAATTACAGCTAGATAAATGCGAATTCCTAAAAAAGGAAACTGAATTCCTAGTGCACATAATTACAACAGATGGTATTAAACCAAATCCCGAAAAAATTAAAGCCGTAGTGAATTTCCCTATACCAAAGTCCACTAAGGAAATAAAATCATTTCTTGGTCTTTGCGGTTTTTACCGCAAATTTATTCCAAACTTCGCTATAATAGCAAAACCAATGATATTACGACTAAAAAAGGGCTCAATAATAAATATCAAAGATTCAGACTATTACTTAGCTTTTGAAAAATTAAAAGTGTTAATAACGTCCGATCCCATATTAATATACCCAGATTTTAAAAAGTCTTTTTCATTAACTACTGATGCTAGCAATTTCGCTATAGGCCCGGTATTGTCGCAAGAGCATAAACCTATATGCTATGCTAGCAGAACTCTGAACGAACATGAAGTTAATTATTCCGCAATAGAAAAGGAACTCCTTGCTATTGTTTGGGCCACTAAATATTTCAGGTCCTATTTATTTGGTAGAAAATTCGAGATCCATAGTGATCACAGGCCATTAGTTTGGCTTGATTCAATTAAGGAGCCAAACATGAAACTTCAGAGATGGAAAATCAAATTAAATGAATTTGACTATCATATCAAATATCTCCCTGGTAAAGAAAACCATGTAGCAGATGCTCTATCGAGAGTAAAAATTGAAGAAAACTTCCTAGGAGAAACCTCCAGTAACATTTCGTTACCAACACAAGCTACTATTCACAGTGCTCCAGAAGATAACCAATCTTATTATTAATTATTACAATAGGCAGATAGAATTTATAAAAGACGATAATAATAACGTAGAAACTAAAAGATACTTTCATAAAACAAAAATTAAAATTCATTACATAGAAATGACAAATGTCCATGCCAAGGAATTAATTAAAGAATACTTATGTACCAAAAGAAGCGTAATTTTCTTTCATAACGAAATAGATTTCCTTACATTTCAAAACGCTTACATAGAAATTGTCAGTCCGAATAACATAACTAAAGTTATGAAATCAAACATCAAATTAAAAGACATTGAAACATATTCCGAATTTAAAGAAATAATTATAAAAAGTCACAGAGAACTTCTACACCCAGGAATAGAGAAACAAACTAACCTTTTTAAAGAAAAATATTATTACCCAGACTACCAAAAGTTAATACAGAACATTATTAATGAACGCGAAGTATGTAACATATCCAAAACAGAACATAGAGATACTCAACTAAGATATGAGTTAACACCAAAAACTTTTAATCCCAGAGAAAAATATGTTATAGATTTTAAATATATAAATGTTATAAATGTTATAATAAAACGTTCCTGTCATGCATTGACATTTATTCAAAATATGCCGCTTTGATTGAAGTCAGTAGTAGAGACTGGCTGGAAGCAAAAAGAGCTCTCCTTAAAATTTTCAATGAAATGGGAAAACCGTCCGAAATAAAGGCCGATAAATATTCATCTTTTATATGTTCCGCGTTACATTTATGGCTTAGGTCCGAGAATGTGAATATAAATATCACAACAAGTAAAAATGGAATTTCTGGCATTGAAAGATTCCATAAAACAGTCAATGAAAACTTAAGAATCATTAATAGTGAGTCCGACCCAGAAAATAAGATAACACAATTTGAAACTATTCTCTATGTATATAACCACAAAACTAAACACAATACACCTGGGAGAACACCAGCTGATATTTTCCTTTATGCAGGAACACCTGCATATGACACCCAAAAAGAGAAACAATCAAAAATAGATTAGTTGAATAAAGATAGACATAGCTATGAAGTAGATACTAGATATAAACAAGCACCATTGGTAAAAAGTAAAACAACTAGCCCATTTAAGAAAACAGGACACGTAGAACAAATAGATGAGAAACATTACGAAGAAACAAATAGAGGAAGAAAAGTTGAACATTATAAATCTAAATTTAAAAAACAAAAGAGAATTAATAAAAGTAAATACAATTCCAGCTCAACTCCCGAAAATCAAGTGGGGTCCGATTAAACAGTTATTCATAATAACACTTATAATATGTTTCATCCGTGCCGTCCGTGGTCAAAGCCTAGAGGTGAACCCGATACAAGCTAAAAATGGATATCTTATATTTAAAACAGGATCAATTAATATACCTATAAACTATGAATATAACTATTTGTCCGTAAACTTAACAAAGACCGAACAAACTTTTGCAAATTTAATTAAACAAGCTGAAGAATATGGTACTATAGCCCAAATCCAATATTTAACTGAAAAATTAGACAGAGAAATGAATGGAATAAGAATAATAAAACGCCATAAACGTGGTTTAATTAATATTATAGGTACCGCATATAAATACCTTTATGGCACTTTAGATCAAAATGACAAAGAAGAATTAGAACAAAAAATATACGATCTTTCTCAACATAGTATTCAAATTAATGAATTGAATGAAGTAATAGAAGTAGTCAATAGAGGCATTGAAGTAATCAACCATTTAAGCGCAATAAGTGAAGGTGACAGAAGACTAGAACTTTTAGTATTTAATTTACAACAGTTTACCGAATACATTGAAGAAATAGAACTTGGTATGCAATTAACAAGACTTGGTATTTGTAATCCCAAATTATTAAGACATGATCCATTATCACATGTAAATTCCGAAAAATTGCTAAATATAAAAAAGAGAATCCAAAACAAATAGAACAACAAAATAACACAACAACAGAAAATATAAATACAGTACTTGATACTAATCCTGTATTGTATCCTAGAATATCCGCCTGAGGACAGGCTAAATTTAAAGGAAGGGGAAGTAGCATATGTGCCATAGTATAAGACCACATATACTTACACACACACACACATACATAACCACATAGGAACAGCCATACACAAAATCATAGAATGCCTTAGGATATAAGTCATAAAATCATGTATCCAATAAGAACCCAAATTCTGGTGACAATAACAAATCCAGCCTACCCTAATGTAAACATTAACATCCGCTGCCGAATCAGTTATTCCCACCAAAGGGCCATGAGTGATCCACTCAAGAAGGCACCCAATCCAACAGACATAAACATCCGCAGCCGCATTCGCGACTCCCACCAGAGGGTCAAAACTGCTAACACAGCTTTAAGGGTCAAAACTTTCCACGTAGCTCAAACTCGGCTGATCTATATCCATGCGCAATCCACTCAAGAGAGCGCCTAATTATCGTAAGCATAAATGAGAGCCTATGTACGCTCAATATGAAGAAGTAAATAAGCTCAGCCAAGGGTTTGCTAAGCGTTCGCTTTACAAATTAGATTTAGATTTTATTCATACTTCAATTGTGTAAGACGTGAATTTGTCTCCGACACTCGCTTAAGTTTTTGATCAATAAAAATACTTTTTTTTATAAACCAACAAACCGCGAAGTTGTAAATATAAATATTATATTATATATTATTATATTATAATATTTTATATATTATATCACATTATATTATATTATTATAATATTTTATATTATATCATACTATATTATATTATTATAATATTTTATAATATATATATTGTATTATATATATACTTACGTAGTTACTATTTCGAGTCGAATAAATGATCCGTCTATGACGAAGACAAAGATCAACGCTGAAGCCAATTATAAATTGAAACACGAATAATTTCAGTGAGCGTCTTTATTTTTAAACTGTCAGCTTAAGACTGACTGTACATAGTTTTGATCGGCTCGAAGTGAGTCGCGAGAAACGGGAATGTCTAATCAGTATATGTGTACAAAAAGAACGGAAAAAGAACGGTATGGATGCACAACAAATCATGCGCTTAAGTGTAAGCAAAATTGTAAATTGGTTTCATGTGTTTATGCATGTGCAAGATTGTATGTACAATGCTTGTAAGCGTAATATGTGAAGCATATTATGCTACTTCCCTCCCCTTAAAATGAAGCTTATGCTTGTATTGGGCTTAACGCATATTATCTTGGTAATGCAGTTGGGTTTAAATCTTGTGTTTCCATAATTGTTTTTGTTATTTTTAGTTCTAAGTAGATACAAACTATACTTAAATGTGAGTGATACGATAATAGAGACTGTAATATTATTATTTGATATTAGTTTTACAATGTCTTTATGTTCTATTGGTTTTATTTTTATTAGTTCAATGGGTGTGTACAATGGTGTTATATTTATTTCGGGATTCAGCTGGTTTTCGTTTAACGTTATTTTTCCTATTTTGATTTTACATTGTTTTATTGTTATTATTTTGTTGCCGTTAATTGTTACATTTTTATTTATTTATAATAGTATTTTTTATATTCCAAGTAAGTATATTGTTTGGCTCTACATATTTAATTATCTGGTTAACAGTTGTAGGGATGAAATAGCATATTGGTTTAGTTCTTTTTGTAATTTTCTTAGTACATTCGTTGTTTATTTCTTTACAATTTTGGTTATAGACTTTGCCATGTTCTTCAAAATAAGTATCTTTAGGGTAGGTAAATAGGGATGTCTCCTATGATAAACGTGAGGAGGGGTATTATGATGAACCGGGGGCCTGTGAAATGGGAAGTTTATTATTTTTTTTCTGTTTTTTAAATTGGGTCTTGTAGTAATGTGTCTCTCTATTCCTATTGGTGATTTTATAATGGTCTTCGTCAGTTTGTTCGACGTTCTTTGTTAATTTAAAAGGGTTTTCTAATTTCCCTTTTTGCAACGGTCCTTTTCTATATCTAGTGTCGACGTTATATTCTGTTCGGTCTTTGTTTATTCCGTTGATTTTAATTTCTTTGTTGTGTTGTGTATCTAGAATTGGTTGTCCAGCATAAATAAATATGTGGGCAGGAGTTTGTCCAGTAGTGTCATGTTTGGTCTTGTGGTTGTAAATGTAAAGAATCGTTTCTATTTTACTGAGTTTAGCTTCATTGTCATCGGAATTGTTTATGATACGGATTTTTTCGTTAATTGTTTTATGGAGCCTTTCTATATTTGCAACACCTGTTTTGGTGGTATTGAGTTGTAATTCTACATTTTCAGTTTCGAGCCAACGTTTGAGGGCTAAACTAGAAAATGCGCCATCTCTATCTGCCTTTAGAATTTCGGGTTTCCCCAACTGATTGAATATGCGCATTAGAGCATTTTTGCACTCTATCTAATCTTTTGTTTTAATCTGCTCAAGGGTGGCGAATTTTGAATAAATGTCCATACAACTCAAATAGTGATTCCCTTCAGAGGAATAGATATCTATTACAAATTTATCGCGGCAATGTTCGGGTTTAGGGGTGACTTTCATTGGCATTTTTGTATTTCTGTATTCAGTTTTTGCTAAGTTACAAACTTGGCATTCGTTAATTATATTTTGGATAAGGAGTTGGCTATTTGGGAAGTAGTATGTCTCGCCGAAAAGCTTAACAGTTTTCTGTATTCCGGGGTGTAGAAGTTTTTCATGTGTTTTTAGAATTAGTTCTTTGAAATTTGCGTATGTGGGAATGTTTTTTAGTAGGATAGGGCTTCGGAAAATCTTTGTATATCTTGGATTTATTGTTTCTTTGAATTACTTCGAAATCTGCATCGCTTTCGATGTATAGAGCACTGTTTTTTGAACAGAAGTAGTCGAGTAGATATCGTTTGGCTATTTCCGGGGTCATTTCTTCATATGAAAGATGTATAATTTGTTTTTTGAAGTAAGTTTCTATTTCTGTTTTATTGGGACCTTTAGTAAAGATGATTTGTCTTTTATGTTGATTGATAGCTTTCTCTGATAGTCCGATCAAACTGCTACTGTCTTCTTCAGCACTATGTTGTGTAGATTCGCAAAAAATGTTTCTTCTATCTTTACTCTAGAAAGTGCATCTGATACGAAATTTTCCTTTCCTTTAATATATTTTATGTCGAAGTCATATTCCGAAAGTCTAAATTTCCATCTTGTTAATTTTGAATTCGGTTCTTTTAATTTGTGTAGCCAGCACAAGGGTTGATGGTCAGAAGCTACTTCGAAATGTCGTCCTAACAGATAGTGGCTGAAGGTTTTGGTGGCCCAAACTATTGCTAATAATTCTCTTTCTATGGCGCTATAATTGATTTCATGTTCATTTAGTGTTCTGCTGATGTAACTAATAGGGTGTCCGTCTTGTGATAAAACAGCTCCTAAAGCTACATTGCTGGCATCTGTTGTTAATGTAAATTTCCTCTCGAAATTCGGTATTTTTAGGATCGGATCTTCAGATATTAATAATTTAAACTTTTGGAATGCTTCTAAGTGTTCTAAACTGTTTATATCTATTGTTGCTCCTTTCTTTGGTCTGAAAAATTAGGTATAAATTTCCTATAATATCCTGTAAGTCCTAAAAAGGCTTTAATTTCTTTAGTTTTTCTTGGTAGCGGATATTTAACTATAGCTTTGATTTTATCCGGGTTTGGTTTAATCCCGTCTCTTGTTTTATGAACTCGCATTTATCTAGTTGTAATTTTAAGTTTGCCTGTGATAATTTTTCGAAAACAGCTTGTAAGGCTTGAAGATGTTCTTCTAAAGAGGTGGAGAAAACTATGATGTCGTCTAGGTGTACTAGACAACATTTATTTAAAAGTGGACGGAGTAAATTGTTCATGCACCTTTGAAATGTAGCGGGGGCATTTTTAAGACCAAATGGCATTCGTGTGTACTCGTAGTGTCCATATTTTGTAGAGAAGGCAGTTTTGGCTATTGACTCTGAGTCCATTTCTATTTGATGAAAGCCCTTTGCAAGATCTATTGTTGTGAAATAATTTGACCTCCCTAGTTTCCCTAATATTTCATCTATGTTCGGTATGGGGTATCTGTCGTTTATTGTTATTTCGTTCAATTTCCTATAATCTATTACGATACGAAACTTCTGCTGTCCAGAAGCATCTAGTTTTTTCGGTACTACCCAAATGGGGCTACAGTATGGTGAATTACTTTCTCGGATAATGCCCTGTTCTAACATCTCCAGGATCTGTTTTTCTACCGCCATTTCATATGTCTGTTGGAAATTATAAACTTTAGAGTAGACGGGGATATTGTGTGTGGTGTTAATAATATGTTTTTCTTGGTTTGTGAACGTGAGCGTGTCAACTTTACGAAATTGGATGTCTTGGTATTTTGTCAGTAGATTAGTTAGTTTCAGTTTTTCTTCTACGTTAAGGTGTTCTAATCGGAACAAGTTCTCCTGAAGTGTGGAGGTTTCTAAGTAAGTGGGGTCTTGTGGAAATGAAGGGTCCATTTGAATATGGTTCTGTTCGGTAATGTTGTTACCGTCTTTTATCTTGTATATTTTGTTAAATAGAGTGGCAGTTTTCTTTTTATAGTCGATTATTGCTTTGGCTTCGGACAACAATTTGCGTCCAATCAGCATGTCATAATGATCTGAGAACGGGTGGATCAAGAACTCTTGGGCAATAGGGAAGTAGTTGTTAGGTGGTATGTTCGTAAGTTCATTAATTATTAACGGTCCATTACTGGTGTGGATTAGGTAATTGGTTTTTTGTGTTGGTGTTCGAAAAATTTTTCGCGTGAGCATATTTATCGTAGATCCAGTATCAATTAGACATTTCAATTCGGTATTATTATGTTTGATCGTTATATATTGGCTTGATCCGGGGCGTGATTATAGAATGGTTGGAAGGGTGCAAGGGGTCTGGTTTGATTGTTCATTTGCCTATTCTGGGGAGTGTTTGTTACTTTGCTTGGAATTGAAGTTGGCTTTACATTGTCTTTACTTGAGGTTGGTGCCTCGTAAAGACCTTTTGCTTGTAATATGTTTATTAATGATCTCAGGTTTGGAATATTACTGTTTATTATTCTGAGATAAATGTGGCTTGGAAGTTTTTGAATTAGATTTTCGATGCTGGTTTGTATTAATCTAGTATAGAGAATGGTTTCGTTAGTATTATTTTCTAGTTCTAATTTACTCATAAGTATCTGTTGTTTTCTTTCGGCTTCTTCAAGGAAATGACGAATGTTGCCTCGATATTGTGTGTTCCTGAATTCTTCCAGAAGTTGGTGGTTCGGTGTTTGGGGCTTGTAGTTAAGTATAAGCTGCGTCCTGAGTTCGCTCCAGCTGCTGAGGTTGGTTACTCCGAGGGTGCGGATAACATCGCCGCTGATGTTCCGTTCGATGCGTCCAAAGATTATTAATTTTTGTCTTTCATCTGTGGTCTGATACAGAGCCAAGATGAAGTGGATGCGACTGATGAAAGTGTACAAGGTGTTCGGATCTCCGTTGAAAACCTCCATTGCGTGTATTTGTCTTTCGACTTGAACCACATTGGAGTCAGACAGTTCTATTTGTGTTGGCGCTGCTACTGCCATTGTGGTTTGTTGGTTTTGAATTTTGATTATTGTTTGTGTATTTGCTGTTGGTTTAATTGTCGGTTCGTAGCTTAGATAAAGTTTGTGTTTTTATTAGGTTCACGATTTGGATAGGGTTTGAGTTCCCACTATTTGCTTGTGTCTTCGTTTTAAGTTTGTGTGTTTGATGGGTTTCTTGTTGTTCGCTCACTTATTATTCTTATAATGTTTCACTTAGTTGTATTTAATTCATTTTAGTTGTAGTTGAGTTTATTAAGTCTTTACTTAATTTAGCTGTTATTATTATGGTTCACTTAGTTGTAATTAAGTTTATTTAGTTTTCACTTAGTTACACTGTTATTATTATTGTTCGTTTTTTTTCTGGTTAAGTTTATTTATTTTTCGCTTAGGTTAACTGTTGTTATTGTAATTCACTTAGTTGTAGTTACTTTTATTTAGTTTTCACTTAGTTTAGCTGTTTTATTATGGTTCACTTAGTTATAATTAAGTTTACTTAGTTTTCACTTAGTTACACTGTTATTATTATTTTTCGTTTATTTCTGGTTAAGTTTATTTAATTTTCGGTTAGGTTATCTGTTGTTATTGTAGTTCACTTAGTTGTAGTTACTTTTATTTAGTTTTCACTTAGTTTAGCTGTTTTATTATGGTTCACTTAGTTGTAATTACGTTTATTTAGTTTTTCACTTAGTTTAGCTGTTATCATGTGTTGCACACTTTGCTATTTCGCTTTGTTTTGAGTAACCTTTTGTGGATTTACTACTCAGGGAATTCAAAGGCGTCTTCTTAAAATTTGATACAATTTTAAGTTGTTCACTTTCACAATCACTTTGTGGTTTCGGATATGTTGTTGGTTTACAAAAAGTTTTTTTTTTCTTTCTTTTTTTTTTTTTGAACCAATTGTACCGATTTACCGACGCGAGATATTGAAGTTGTAGTTCTTTAGCGGATGATACACAGAGAATTGAATATGTTTAATATCGCATCAACTAGTATCATCCTACCGACTGCGCCACTTACGTAGTTACTATTTCGAGTCGAATAAATGATCCGTCTATGACGAAGACAGAGATCAGCGCTGAAGCCAATTATAAATTGAAACACGAATAATTTCAGTGAGCGTCTTTATTTTAAAACTTTTAGCTTACATAGCTCACATGAGTGTACATAGTTTTGATCGGCTCGAAGTGAGTCGCGAGAAACGGGAATGTCTAATCAGTATACGTGTACAAAAAGAACGGAAAAAGAACGGTTTGGATGCACAACAAATCATGCGCTTAAGTGTAAGCAAAAATATAAATTGGTTTCATTTGTTTATGCATTGTATGTATGATCGTATGTACAATGCTTGTGTAAGCGTAATATGTGAAGCATATTATGCTACTATATATATATATTATATTATATATTACTATATTATATATATATATGACGGAGCGTAGATTTAATCCAAATTGTGAAGCGAGTCCCTGTAGTTTTCCTCTTTTTGATTCTTGCCGCTGCGTGTGTGTGCTTTTCCTCGTTCTCTTCTCGATAGACACGCACGGCCACACTACTATCAGGGCCACACTCGATCTCAATGTTATTGAAATCTCACAATCGATTACAACTCGTCCTATCGATAAGTCTCGTGAACAGTTGACCATCGATAGGGCGCCTATTTCAAAATATCATTCCCTTCTCCGACACGGCCATTCTGATAAATTACACGCCCTCGTGTATGAGCTACCCTCTGTAATTAATCAACCTTCAGTTGTACTTTTAATGTGACAATCTTATTCATTTCTAAGAATTCTTCAATTTCTTGACTATTTCGTTCATTTAAGCAATTTCTTTTCAAATCAAAATTTTCTCTCTCTTCTCTTATTTTCTTCTCTCATTTTCTTTTCTCATTTTCTTCTCTCATTTTCTTTTCTCATTTTCTAACAACATTATCATTTTACCACTCAGGGTCAGGTACCGCCACGTAGCCATCGATAAACTGTGTACTTCCATACACCTTCCGCCTACTGTCTCTTTCAACAGTTTCCATTTCATATCTTTCAACAACTTCACTTACTGTCTCTTTCAACAGTTTCCATACCATTTCTTTCAACAACTTCTCTTACTGTCTCTTTCAACAGTTTACTTATCATCTCTTTCATCAACATCACTACTGTCTCTTTCAACAGTTTACATTTCATCTCTTTCATCAACATCACTACTGTCTCTTTCAACAGTTTCACCTAACATCGATCTCCAGCTCGCTTGGCACCTGCCCATCTGGCAATCTTCTTAATCTCTCATGCGCATACTTATACCGCCTATTACTTTTCAAACTCTTTAAAGTATATCTGTCATTATCCAATACCTCAATAATCTCAAATGGTCCTCTATATTTAGCAACACAAAATCTCCAACACTGAATTTTACTATCTTAGCTCTGCCTTTATCAAATCTTTCCTTCTCATACTTTCCTGATCTTTCTATATTCTCTTAAGCTTGGGTTCTTATCTTAGTCAGATCTAATTCAGTTTCTGGTTCATGAATGGGAACAAGGCCTAAAGGTCGAGCAACCTTTCCCACTGGCAAACATAGGGTCTTGCCATTTCTTTGTATGATTCTATACAAAACTCCAGCTCTCAAATCATATGTCTTAGAAAAAACGAATGGACATTCATCATTGTTCAGCTTGGCAACGATTTCTACGATATCTTGATCTTTCTGTTGCTCTGCACAATTTCAATCTTATTTCGTGATGATTTTAAAGAATTACAATCAGTGAATATTACAAACTTTCTGCCATGTAAGTAGTGCCGGAAATGCTTGACTGCATTAACCACCGCAAGAGTTTCCAACTCATACGAAGTATATTTAGATTCGCATACACTTGTTGTCTTACTGTAGTATTCCACTACATACGGTTTATTTTCAATTCTGTGCAAGAGTATAGCACCATATCCGATTGCACTCGCATCGGTGTGTAACTCTATTGGATATTGCGGGTCAAAGATAATCAAAACTGGTTTATTAGTAAGAATGTGAATAATTTTTCTACGAATTTCCTCATGTTCTATATTCCACTCAAATTTATTTTTCTCTGAGGTGAGAAAATATAAAGGCTTTATTAGCTGTGAAAATCCTGGAACAAACTGACGAAAGTACGATGCTAACCCAATGAACTGTCTCAATGTTCTCACTGACCTAGGAGGTGGCAAGGCATTCAAAGATTCTACTTTACGAGTATTTGGACTAATCTCACCTGCTCGTCGTCCATACACACAATGACATACGAATAAGCGACCCCGCCTAATGCCTTTATAACTGCTCTTTGAAAGACTGATGGCGCATTCTTAAGTCCAAATGGCATCGACAGGAACTCATATTGGCCGTCAGGGGTGACAAATGCCGTGTACTCGACAGAGTTCGGATGCATAGGAACCTGATAATAGCCACTTGCCATGTCCAAGCAGGTAAAGAACTTTGCCAGCTACTGTATTCGAATTCAATTCTCTATAATCCACACAAAGCCTAGCTGATCCATTCTTCTTCTTCACCAATAGAACAGGGCTCGCAAAAGGGGAGCTACTCGGTCTGATAACTTTGCAATCTAATAATTCTTGAACTTTGTTTCGAACCACAACTCTCTCACTGGGGCTCAATCTATATGGTCTTCTCTGTACCGTTTTTGTCTCATCAATCAATCGAATTTTCATTTCTCCCGAATTTACGCGAGTCTGAGGCGTTCCCTGTATAAAAGAATCTGAGTAGGATTTCAACAATGTTGTTATTTCATTTTTGTTTTCACCGCATACATTGTTTTCTATTATTTCGAATGAGTTTTCTATGAACTTAGAGCACGAATTAACAGTTTTTGTTTCATTCTTAATTATTTCTACTCCTTTACAAGACACTACAGCAGCATATCCCTGAGCTAATACTTCTCGTCCTGGTACGATATTGTTTGACATACAATCATCTGGTACTACATGAAATATTACATTTAAACTGTTTCCATTAATGAGAATATTGTTATCGATTTGAATTGTACTGTAAACATTTGCATTTCCAATACCTTTCAGGCTTACTACGTTATTTATTATTTTACCGCTTATGTTTTTAGCAAAACTCTCTTTAATCAAAGAGCACTCTGCTTCAGAGTCAAAGATAATTGGAAAGTTCATCCACCACGCACAGCTCAGCTCTCTTCTCGTTCCGAAATCCAGCCATATTTTTGGGGCATTGTGAAGCTATATGACCTTGCTCCTGGCAGCGATATCAAGTTATACTGCCTTTAGAATGCTGCTTAAATGATTGGCTTCCTCGGTGATCCTGTCTCGACATGCCAGCGCTCTGCTTCCTGTTTCGGCAGTCAATCATCTTGTGCCCCATTTTACCACAAAGATGGCACTTGAAGGGCGCGAACTTAGCTCGCTTTCCTCCAGATTCCCCATTTCCAGAATGATGTGTGCGCCTGTCAAAAGCGAAGACCTGCAACTCAGCCTGTAGGTCGCGTCTATTCTTGATCTCGGCAGTGTAGGCAATTCTTTGTAATCGGCGATCAAAGTTGGCCAAATGTCCCAAAACCACAGACACAGCAATCCTCTCGGTATCCAAGCCCTTCCATTTGCAAACGAGTGACGTCACGATGCGACTAGCATATATGGCAAGGCATTCACTGTTGCCTGGGCGACTGTTCAGTAACTGTAAAAACATGGCGGCTGGGGTCTCTGCATTTGCATAGCGTTGTTGGAATAATTGCGTAAATTCCAACCATGTCACACAAGCATAGCATACTTCTGACAGCCATTGGGACGCTCTTCCTTCCAGCGATTTTGTTAAGGCCAATATTAATGCACTGCCTTCCAGAGGTTTTTCAGCCACAATAATATCAACCGTAGAGCACCATTGAGTAGCGTCGGCGCCTGGAATGTCGGCGTTAAACTTTGGCAATGTGACGATGCCATTTTGTGCCGGTTCTCGCACAGACGCTTGCAGTGTTTTTGCCAATTCCAAGAAACTTTGGTTTTGGTGCTCCATCAAGATGCGCAGTTGGTCCTCCATGGTGTGCAGACGAAGGCACAATCCCACTTCTGATGACGGAGCGTAGATTTAATCCAAATTGTGAAGCGAGTCCCTGTAGTTTTCCTCTTTTTGATTCTTGCCGCTGCGTGTGTGTGCTTTTCCTCGTTCTCTTCTCGATAGACACGCAGGGCCACACTACTATCAAGACAAAGACAAAGACAAAGACAAAGACAAAGACAAAGACAAAGACAAAGACAAAGACAAAGACAAAGACAAAGACAAAGACAAAGACAAAGACAAAGACAAAGACAAAGACAAAGACAAAGACAAAGACAAAGACAAAGACAAAGACAAAGACAAAGACAAAGACAAAGACAAAGACAAAGACAAAGACAAAGACAAAGACAAAGACAAAGACAAAGACAAAGACAAAGACAAAGACAAAGACAAAGACAAAGACAAAGACAAAGACAAAGACAAAGACAAAGACAAAGACAAAGACAAAGACAAAGACAAAGACAAAGACAAAGACAAAGACAAAGACAAAGACAAAGACAAAGACAAAGACA
>NW_007931089.1:1745-46986 GCF_000001215.4 Drosophila melanogaster | reverse complement strand
CTTTATATGCTTTTTGAGTTACTTCGAAATCTGCATCGCTTTCGATGTACAGAGCGCTGTTTTTTGAACAGAAGTAGTCGAGTAGATATCGTTTGGCTATTTCAGGGGTCATTTCTTCATATGAAAGGTGTATAATTTGTTTTTTGAAGTAAGTTTCTATTTCTGTTTTATTGGGACCTTTGGCAAAGATGATTTGTCTTTTATGTTGATTGATAGCTTTCTCTGATAGTCCGATCAAATTGCTACTGTCTTCTTCAACACTATGTTGTGTAGATTCGCCAAAAAATGTTTCTTCTATCTTTACTCTAGAAAGTGTGTCTGTTACGTAATTTTTCTTTTCTTTTATATATTTTATGTCGAAGTCATGTTCCGAAAGTCTAATTTTCCATCTTGTTAATTTTGAATTAGGTTCTTTTAGTTTGTATAGCCAGCACAAGGGTTGATGGTCAGAAGCTACTTCGAAATGTCGTCCTAACAGATAGTGTCTGAAGGTTTTGGTGGCCCAAACTATTGCTAATAATTCTTTTTCTATGGTGCTATAATTGATTTCATGTTCATTTAGTGTTCTGCTGATGTAACTAATAGGGTGTCCGTCTTGTGATAAAACAGCTCCTAAAGCTACATTGCTGGCATCTGGTATTTTTAGGATCGGATCTTCAGATATTAATAATTTTAACTTTTGGAATGCTTCTAAGTATTCTAAACTGTTTATATCTATTGTTGCTCCTTTCTTTAGGCACTTGGTCAGGGGTTTGGCAATGTCTGAAAAATTAGGTATAAATTTCCTATAATATCCTGTAAGTCCTAAAAAGGCTTTAATTTCTTTAGTTTTTCTTGGTAGCGGATATTTAACTATAGCTTTGATTTTATCCGGGTTTGGTTTAATCCCGTCTTAAGTAATAACAGTTCATAAGAAAGTTGTCTCTTGTTTTAAGAACTCGCATTTATCTAGTTGTAATTTTAAGTTTGCCTGTGATAATTTTTCGAAAACAGCTTGTAAGGCTTGAAGATGTTCTTCTAAAGATGTGGAGAAAACTATGATGTCGTCTAGGTATACTAGACAACATTTATTTAAAAGTGGACAGAGTAAATTGTTCATGCATCTTTGAAATGTAGCGGGGGCATTTTTAAGACCAAATGGCATTCGTGTGTACTCGTATTGTCCATATTTTGTAGAGAAGGCAGTTTTGGCTATTGACTCTGAGTCCATTTCTATTACTTTAGAGTAGACGGGGATATTGTGTGTGGTGTTAATAATATGTTTTTCTTGGTTTGTGAACGTGAGCGTGTCACCTTCACGAAATTGGGTGTCTTGGCATTTTGTCAGTAGATTAGTTAGTTTCAGTTTTTCTTCTACGTTAAGGTGTTCTAACCGGAACAAGTTCTCCTGAAGTGTGGAGGTTTCTAAGTAAGTGGGGTCTTGTGGAAATGAAGGGTCCATTTGAATCTTGTATCTTGTTATTTTGTTATTGTTATTTTTGTATTTATTTTATCTTGTATATTTTGTTAAATGAGTGGCAGTTTTCTTTTTATAGTCGATTATTGCTTTGGCTTCGGACAACAATTTGCGTCCAATCAGCATGTCATAATGATCTGAGAACTGGTGGATCAAGAACTCTTGGACAATAGGGAAGTAGTTATTAGGTGGTATATTCGTAAGTGTGTTAATAATTAATGGGCCATTACTAGTGTGGATTAGATGATTGGTTTCTTGTATTGGCGTTTGAAAAATATTTCGCGTGAGCATATTTATCGTAGATCCTGTATCAATTAGACATTTCAATTCGGTATTATTATGTTTGATCGTTATATATTGGCTTGATCCGGGGCTACTAACCGAAAATTTTCTGCTTGTTCGGGGTCGTCTGGTTCGTTGCCATTTGTTGTTGGTCTCTCCTCTTCTGTCGTTTCTGAATTGTCATAGTTCTGTTCAAGGGGACATGGAAATAATTCTGGGGTATAGTTCGATTGGTGGGGATAAGGCTGAAAATATTCTGGATAGTAGGGATAATAGTAATTATAGTTATAAGGATATTCAAGTTGGTTAGACGATACTTCTTGGTATCTTAGCTCTTCTATGCTCATTTTCGACTGTCCGCTGTCTGATGGTCTCTGTCTTTTTATTGGGTTATTAGTGTGTACGTTTCCGGTTTGTGAATGTGTTGTAGGCATGTGAGTGTGGCTAGGTCCAAAGCGATTTTGGTCAAAAATACTTTGTCGGTTAAAAGCTGTGTTTGGTCTGGGTGCTTGTGTCAGGGGTATGTTAGGTTGTGGGCAGATAGGTCTATTTTGATATTGGGGTATCGGATTTGTGCTAAACCTGGGTACATAAGAATATGCTTGGTGATAGGGTTTTTTTTTTTTTTTTTTTAATTTTTATTATTTATTGAATCTTCCCTTTGTGTTAAGAGACTAACAATAAGTGTTCAAATCTTAATCTAACTTAATTAACTTTCACTTAGTGATAGTTTTTTTTTTTTCATGAATGCCCTAATAAGTTTATTGCTGGGCTGGGAGGTCGTTGCGGTGCAGCCGGCTTTGACTGCATACTCGGATTAGTTTTCTTGCGAGGGGATTTGTATGGGTGGTCAGCTTTTCGTTATACTTCGTTTTTTTCTCAGCTATTACTTCGATTACTAATTTGATTTTTAGGTCTCTGTGTATGTTTTCGTTCCGAAGGTACCACGGCGCTCCAGTGATAATTCTCAGAATTCTTGACTGTGCTCGCTGAATAATGTCTATGTTACTTCTGGATGCGTTGCCCCACAGCTCGGAGCCATAAGTCCAGATAGGTTTTAAGACGGAGTTGTATAGAAGAGCTTTGAACTCCAGACTAAGTGGAGAGCGAGCATTTATGAGCCAGTGGAGGTTCCTTGCTTTAAGTTTAAGATGTTTCGATTTGGCTTCTATATGTTTGCGCCAAGTGAGCCGCCTGTCCAGATGAACACCCAGATATGTTACCTCGTCGGCTTGTGGAATGCATATGTTATTCAAGACCAGTGGTGGGCATGTTTGTTTGTTTAAGGTAAAGGTAACCTGCTTGCATTTATGAACATTTATTGAAATTCTCCAGTCGGCAAGCCATCGTTCTACAGATGTTAAGTGTCGGGATAGGAGTGCCGTGGCTTTTATTGGGCATTTGGAGCGACTGAGTATCGCGGTATCATCAGCGAACGTGGAGGTTGTTAGATTGTAGTCTATGGGGAAATCCGCCGTATACAGGGTGTATAAGATTGGACCCAGTACACTGCCTTGCGGCACTCCAGCTTCGATTGCGCAATCGCGTGAAGTGCTTGTATCGCATCTTATTGCAAACACTCTGTTATATAGGTATGACTTCAGTAGCTTATGTGTGTTTTGGGGCAACAGCTTGATTATTTTAAACAAAAGTCCATCGAGCCACACTCTGTCAAATGCCTGCGCGACGTCTAGAAAAATGGCTGTGCAGTATTCTCGATGTTCAAAAGCAGTACGAATTTCTGACGTGATTCGGTTGACCTGTTCGATGGTTCCATGTTTTGCTCTAAAGCCAAATTGATGTGTTGGAAGTGTGTTGTTTATTCTAAGGTGAGGGCTAATCCGAAGGAGTAGCATTTTTTCAAACAGCTTTGAAAGACATGTTAGTAAGCTTATCGGTCTATATGATGATGGCTGCGTTTTATCTTTTCCTGGCTTTGGAATCATTACTATGGTCGACTTTTTCTATTTTTGAGGGAAGTATCCAAGCTTGGCGATTGCGTTGAACAACAGGCAGATGTGAAGAATAGCACACTTTGGGAGTTCAATGAGCATTCTTGGAGTTATTAGGTCGTAGCCAGGCGATTTTCTTGGGTTCAGTTGCTCTTTGATAACCTTTGCTAGTTCACATGGTCGGAATTCAAAGGGTTCTTGAGGATCTAGATTGGCTGCTATTAAAGGAGGGAGAATAAATGTGTTGGTAGAGGGATTTGGTCGGAATACATTTTGTAAATGGTCAGCGAAAGCACAGGCTCTTTCTTCATCACTTCGAAACCAGGTGCCAGAGGGACTTCGTAGTGGCATAATTGGCGCTATTGGAGTCTTTAGGTTTCTGTGAGCTCTCCAAAGAGGGTACTTAGTGCTGGTGGGAGAGAGTTGCTCGATATATGAACGTTGGCTGTTTTTTTCCTCTTGTTTCAGAGCATTGGTAAGCCTGCGTGTGGCTATCTTAAGCATGTGCTTTGTAATTGGTGATCTATTAGACTGTCAATCCCTTCGTAGGCGTCGTTTATCTAATACCAGCCGCTCGATTTCGCGATTAGTTTTGATGTAGTTTGGTTTTGCATACGTCACTGGCGGGGTTGAAGCCTTTGCAGCCGAAACTAAAATGTTTTCAAGAGTTTCCGTTGACTTGTCTATATCCTCCTTTGTAGATAATGCCGTCGTTAGTTCTATGTGTGAACAGACATACTTTTGATACCTTGGCCAGTTTGTTCTAAAATTTGTGAGTCTATACGGTGGGTCGACGATGTGGGGGCGAGCTAGCATATTTAGAAAAACAGGTGAGTGATCTGATGATAAATCTGCTAGTGCTTTGGCGGTGACCATGTTGCGGGGGACATGTTTAGTAATTGCAAAATCGATCAGGTCTGGGATTTTTCTTGGGTCTGCTGGCCAGTATGTAGGCTTACCCGGGGATACATAGTCTAGCTTGTTTTCTGGCTTCGTAAGCGCATTGTACAATTGCTTACCCTTTGGCGTCACAAGTCGAGATCCCCAATGGGTGTGCTTGGCGTTATAGTCACCCGCTGCGATGAACCTGTCACCTAGTGTGTTAAAGAATTCCATGAATTGATCCTCAGAGATTGGAAAGCGCGGTGGGCAGTAGACTGCGGCTAGAGTCGTTGACCATTGTTGAGTTGTAAGGCTATGGACGTAGATTGTAAGTAGTTTTTGTCAAAATTGTTTAAGTGGTGGTGTTTTATGCGATTTCTGATGAGTATTCCAGTGCCTCCATGAGCTTTACCATCTGGATGATTTGTACCATAGAACAAGTATCCTGGTATATGAAAATTGTTTTTATTTGTGAGGTGCGTTTCTGATAGTAGCATTACGTCGATGTTTTTTTCGTAAATGAACTGTGTGAGCTCTTGTGTATGCCGTGAAACGCCATTTGCGTTCCACAGAGATATCCGTAGGGAAGCCATTATGGGGATTTTGAAGATACAAGAAGTTGAATCAGGATATTTTGGTTTTTCATGAGCTCTTGCAAAGTATTTTGCATGAACGTCATAAAGTCTTTCATGCTTTGCTGTAGGGATAGCATCATAGCTTCGATGCCACTTTGTTGTGTTTGTTGGATGTTTGTCGGTGTATGTTCGGAATGAGCAGTTCTTGTCGGTGGGGCGGGCACTTCTAGTCCGGATTTTAGGGCGCTAGCGAAAGAAATTGTTGGAGTAGTGCTTGGGACAGTTAGGGGTGGTTGAAAAATCGGTTGCGGAGAGTAGAAATTGACTTTGTTGTATGTATGTGCTGTGGCAATACGTTTGTTTAGGCGGCTCTTCAATTCTTTGTACACCACACAGCCTCTGTAGTTTGCAGTATGTTTTTCCCCGCAGTTACTGCATTTCTTCACAGACTTATCGTCCTTGTTTTTGGGGCAGTTTGCGGTAGTATGAGGTTCGCTACAGACAACACATACGGACTTAAGGGTGCAGTATGCCTTGGTGTGGCCGTATTCTTGGCAATTAGTACATTGAACTGGATTGATACGTTTGTGCGGCTCCTCCACGGTGATCCTCCGATGTAGCAAGTACTGTAAATTGTATATTGGGTGCACTTCGTTTTTCTTTAGTGCCTGGAGCTCTGGTTCGAGTTCTATTTTGAATAGTGGCTGCGGAACTTTGTCTTTGTTTAAAATATTAATAGCTGTCTTTGCAGAAAAGTTTTTGGCCTTCAGAGCCTCAATTATCTCAGCTGGTGTCACTGTTGCTTCAATGCCCTTAAGTACTACCTGTAGCCCTTTGCAACTTTTTAATTGGTATGTGTAGTAGTTTTTACCAGCATCATTTAGGTATTTAGTCACTATACGGTGGTCTGCTTCTGTTTGGATCTGTAGTTTTATTTCATGAATATTTCCTTTTTTAAGTGGGATAATGTGGAATTTGCTGTCACCAATCAAAGCAACGAGTTTATTTACAAGTGCATTTGTACTTTGTTCTCGTATGAAAATTGGTGGAGGCCTGGTCTTTTTTGGTTCCCCTACCGTTTTTTCTTTGGGTTGTTCGGTCGCAGAATCAGCCAAGATAGCATATCGGTTTGAATTATTTACTGCAGAGTTTTCATTGCCGTTGTTGGTTCGATTGATTTTGGGTTGATTACCTGCCTTGTTGTTTTGAGGGCTGAGCTTTCTCTTGATTTGGATGTAGCGATCCATGCCAGTCTGCACAGTCGAAATCGACTTCTGCTTTTGTTTTGATTCTTCTTTACGTGCATTATTGTTGTTGCAAACGGTCAGTGCTGCTGAATTATTTACAGCTGGCACAGCGATAATTAGTTGGGCCGCTGACGAAGTTGATGTTGTGGTAGCAGTGGCAGTTGCCAGTGAGGTCACTGCACTCGTTATTGCAGTGTTACAGTTACCCGGGACGGTCGTTTGGCGCTGCGAGAGGAGCGGGGTAGGAGAGGCGGTCTCTTCGCTCCACGACTTGTGAGCCGAAGCAGGCAGAGAGGGAGAGCAAGAACGCGGTCTGTCGTTCTCTGAGGGCAAAAGTTTCGAGTTAGTTGAAGGTGAGGGTGCTCGATCACCGATTTGCGGTGAGACGAAAGAAAAGTATGCATTGTTGCGTTGTAAAGAGAGCCGGCGCTCGTCTTGTTCACATTGTCGCTGAGAACGTATGTCGTTTTGATTCATTGTTCTAAGTCCACATATAACAATTACCAGAACAATATGGAATAATTATTTATTTTAGTAAATAATTACTATAGTCAATAATTGTTAGTTGTGCAAACTGCACTTTACACTTTGTGTTTAACTTTCACTATACTGTTGTAGTTTTTAGAACTTGCTATTCGTAGCTTGAAAGAAACACGTCTAGCTTTGATATTGAATTTTGCAGTCAATTGGTGATAGGGTTGATAGGCGTGGTTATAGAATGGTTGGAAGGGTGCAAGGGGTCTGGTTTGATTGTTCATTTGACTATTCTGGGGAGTGTTTGTTACTTTGCTTGGAATTGAAGTTGGCTTTACATTGTCTTTACTTGAGGTTGGTGCCTCGTAAAGACCTTTTTCTTGTAATATGTTTATTAATGATCTCAGGTTTGGAATATTACAGTTTATTATTCTGAGATAAATGTGGCTTGGAAGTTTTTGAATTAGATTTTCGATGCTGGTTTGTATTAATCTAGTATAGAGAATGGTTTCGTTAGTATTATTTTCTAGTTTTAATTTACTCATAAGTATCTGTCGTTTTCTTTCGGCTTCTTGAAGGAAATGACGAATGTTGCCTCGATATTGTGTGTTCCTCAATTCTTCCAGAAGTTGGTGGTTTGGTGTTTGGGGCTTGTAGTTAAGTATAAGCTGCGTCCTGAGTTCGCTCCAGCTGCTGAGGTTGGTTACTCCGAGGGTGCGGATAACATCGCCGCTGATGTTCCGTTCGATGTGTCCAAAGATTATTAATTTTTGTCATTCATCTGTGGTCTGATACAGAGCCAAGATGAAGTCGATGCGACTGATGAAAGTGTACAAGGTGTTCGGATCTCCGTTGAAAACCTCGATTGCGTGTATTTGTCTTTCGACTAGAATCATATTCGAGTCAGACAGTTCTATTTGTGTTGGCGCTGCTACTGCCATTGTGGTTTGTTGGTCTTGAATTTTGATTATTGTTTGTTCGTAGCTTAGATAAGGTTTGTGGTTTTATTTTGGTTCGCGATTTGGATAGGGTTTGAGTTCTCACTATTTGTTTGTGTCTTCGTTTTAAGTTTATGTGTTTGATGAGTTTCTTGTTGTTCGCTCACCTATTATTATTATAATGTTTCACTTAGTTGCATTTAATTCATTTTAGTTGTAGTTGAGTTTATTTAGTCTTTACTTAATTAAGCTGTTATTATTATAGTTCACTTAGTTGTAATTAAGTTTGTTTAGTTTTCACTTAGTTACACTATTATTATTATTGTTCGTTTATTTCTGGTTAAGTTTATTTATTTTTCGCTTAGGTTAACTGTTGTTATTGTAGTTCACTTAGTTGTAGTTACTTTTATTTAGTTTTCACTTAGTTTAGCTGTTTTATTATGGTTCACTTAGTTGTAATTAAGTTTACTTAGTTTTCAATTAGTTACACTGTTATTATTATTGTTCGTTTATTTCTGGTTAAGTTTATTTATTTTTCGGTAAGGTTAACTGTTGTTATTGTAGTTCACTTAGTTGTAGTTACTTTTATTTAGTTTTCACTTAGTTTAGCTGTTTTATTATGGTTCACTTAGTTGTAATTAAGTTTACTTAGTTTTCCACTTAGTTTAGCTGTTATCATGAGTTGCACACTTTGCTATTTCGCTTTGTTTTGAGTAATCTTTTGTGGATTTACTACTCAGCGAATTCAAAGGCGTCTTCTTAAAATTTGATACAATTTTAAGTTGTTCACTTTCACAATCACTCTGTGGTTTCGGTTATGTTGTTGGTTTACAAGTTTTTTTTTTTCTTTTTTTTTTTGTACCGATTTACCGACGCGAGATATTGAAGTTGTAGTTCTTTAGCGGATGATAAACAGAAAATTGAATATGTTTAATATCGCATCAACTAGTTTCCTCCTGCGCCACTTACGTAGTTACTATTTCGAGTCGAATAAATATCCGTCTATGACGAAGAGAAAGATCATCGCTGAAGCCAATTATAAATTAAAACACGAATAATTTCAGTGAGCGTCTTTATTTTAAAACTGTCAGCTTAAGACTGACTGTACAGAGTTTTGATCGGCTCGAAGTGAGTCGCGAGAAACGGGAATGTCTAATCGCCACAGAGTCTAGACTTCGGAACATAATGCTGTAAGTAAATTATTTGTACATTATTTTTGGAGATGTCGGCTATTAGTTGTTGTAATTTTTCTTTATCTTCTTGATCTAAAGTACCGAATAAGTATTCGTAAATTATTAACAAGACCGCGTTTACTACGTTTTACAATTATTATACCGTTCATTTCTCTTTTAAGTTGTTCAAGTTACGGGGTTTGGACTGTCACCCGCTCTGCGCTCCCTCTTACGCTCTCCCGCTCTTCACCTCAGAGTCTCCAAGGAGTCTCCGCTGCGCTTGGGATAGCCTAACTAATTAGAATATGAATAAACATACGCCCGGTCGCGCCCGCGCAATTACGAAAAGTCTAGTGTTCGCTTTTCTTCGAGTTTTTCTTTTCAGCATATTTGGAAAATTCCAGGACAGCATCCCCCTACAACCCAACATTTTGGTCCTTCGAGCCGGATCACCTGGATTTTCAAGTTTGTCCATCAGCGAACAAATTATAAGATAAGTACGAAATTTCCATTCCTTTTAATTGCCGGTCTGTAGCAAAAGGTTCGAAAATCCAATTTCATTCAATTTGCTGTAAGATTTATTGTCAAATCTAACGGATTTCTCCGACAAAAGGCAATTAAAGAAAAGTACTTATCCATTCTCACGGCCGCCGCCATATTACCCACCGTTCTCCTTTCACCCTCATTCGTGAAAATTTCTAAGTCAAAATTTCCGAATATATTTAAATATTAATCCAGTCCGAATAGTGCAAAATTCCAAATGTGAAAAAGTGAAAATAATTTGTGCCAAGTTCAGTGAAAATTTCTAAGTCCAAAGCTCTGCCAAATTTGGCAAAAAATCTGTTCTCGTTTCACTGTGTCAAACGCAAGACAAATTCTTTTCGCAACACATTTTTGCTTTAACTCCGCAGTCCACTTAATACAATTAGCTTTGCTATCGAAGAATACAACAACGAAACAAACAACACATACCCTCTGGCCATTCCAAATAAAATATTAATTAAACATTTACCCGCCAGTTCCATATATATTACATCAACATATACTACATCCATATACATTGCATATATTACATCTACATATATTACATCAACATATACTACATCCATATATATTACATATATTACATCAACATATACTACATCCATATACATTGCATATATTACATCTACATATACTACATCCATATATTACATATATTACATCAACATATCCACATATATTACTGACATACATTGCGCATATTATCTGCATTCCTTTTAAACGTATACCAAAGTTTAAATTATTTCCCGTCGGCAAATCCAAACCACAAATAAAATTTATTCCAAGTGCCGACGCGGAAAAGGAGTTTTGTTTTCCATCAATTTTTTCCGTAAATTTCCAAATTAATTTCCGAGCAATAATTTAAAAGCGGTTTTATTTTTTTTTTCAACAAATTATTTTTTCAATATTTATTAAATTATTTTTAATTTTTTTTTTTTTTTGAAAATTTTCAAAAAAAAAATATCCATAAATAAATAATACGACCGCCAAATACAAGTCGTTCACCCGACAAATATTTTTTCCTGTATTGCTTGGATATAATTTAGTGTTTGTTTTATGAGTACTTACAACGCGGAGAGAAGACTCCAATTCCACCATTCCATTTTCTCCGTTTCCAGTTGTAAACAGACAAAAAAAAATTTTCTTCGTTCTAATAAACATTTTATTTCACCGTGTTCCACATTCCACAGCCAAATTCATTTCGGTTTCTGACCGCTTAAGCGAATTTGAGGCTCAGATCAACACTCCGGAATCCGCAGCTCCAACCATCACGATGCTTAGCGTCCGTCGCGACCAAGTCCGGACCCTATGGGACAAGGTTGAAAAGGAATTCGACCTCTGCTCAGAGTGCCTTGTGTCAGCAGGCGAAGCGGCAGCAAGCAACATGCCTATTCTCAGGGCTAAATACAGTTATTGCTATTCAGTCTATGAAAGGTGTGTTGCCCAGCTCGTTGATAAAATCGAGCAGGGCACGTCTCAGTCCATCCCAGACGCGAATGCTGCGCCCCAGGCCTACATTTCCTCTGGCTGTCGGTTGCCTCCATGCGATACAGAAGTTTTCGCAGGCGACTATCTTCGCTGGCCGACTTTCCGGGATCTTTTCACAGCCATTTATATCAATAATCCACGGCTGACTCCGGTTGAAAAGTTAATTTATTTAAATGCAAAAACAAGTGGCGACGCGCACGCCATTTGCGTTCCACAGAGATATCCGTAGGGAAGCCATTATGGGGATTTTGAAGATACAAGAAGTTGAATCAGGATATTTTGGTTTTTCATGAGCTCTTGCAAAGTATTTTGCATGAACGTCATAAAGTCTTTCATGCTTTGCTGTAGGGATAGCATCATAGCTTCGATGCCACTTTGTTGTGTTTGTTGGATGTTTGTCGGTGTATGTTCGGAATGAGCAGTTCTTGTCGGTGGGGCGGGCACTTCTAGTCCGGATTTTAGGGCGCTAGCGAAAGAAATTGTTGGAGTAGTGCTTGGGACAGTTAGGGGTGGTTGAAAAATCGGTTGCGGAGAGTAGAAATTGACTTTGTTGTATGTATGTGCTGTGGCAATACGTTTGTTTAGGCGGCTCTTCAATTCTTTGTACACCACACAGCCTCTGTAGTTTGCAGTATGTTTTTCCCCGCAGTTACTGCATTTCTTCACAGACTTATCGTCCTTGTTTTTGGGGCAGTTTGCGGTAGTATGAGGTTCGCTACAGACAACACATACGGACTTAAGGGTGCAGTATGCCTTGGTGTGGCCGTATTCTTGGCAATTAGTACATTGAACTGGATTGATACGTTTGTGCGGCTCCTCCACGGTGATCCTCCGATGTAGCAAGTACTGTAAATTGTATATTGGGTGCACTTCGTTTTTCTTTAGTGCCTGGAGCTCTGGTTCGAGTTCTATTTTGAATAGTGGCTGCGGAACTTTGTCTTTGTTTAAAATATTAATAGCTGTCTTTGCAGAAAAGTTTTTGGCCTTCAGAGCCTCAATTATCTCAGCTGGTGTCACTGTTGCTTCAATGCCCTTAAGTACTACCTGTAGCCCTTTGCAACTTTTTAATTGGTATGTGTAGTAGTTTTTACCAGCATCATTTAGGTATTTAGTCTGCTTCTGTTTGGATCTGTAGTTTTATTTCATGAATATTTCCTTTTTTAAGTGGGATAATGTGGAATTTGCTGTCACCAATCAAAGCAACGAGTTTATTTACAAGTGCATTTGTACTTTGTTCTCGTATGAAAATTGGTGGAGGCCTGGTCTTTTTTGGTTCCCCTACCGTTTTTTCGTTGGGTTGTTCGGTCGCAGAATCAGCCAAGATAGCATATCGGTTTGAATTATTTACTGCAGAGTTTTCATTGCCGTTGTTGGTTCGATTGATTTTGGGTTGATTACCTGCCTTGTTGTTTTGAGGGCTGAGCTTTCTCTTGATTTGGATGTAGCGATCCATGCCAGTCTGCACAGTCGAAATCGACTTCTGCTTTTGTTTTGATTCTTCTTTACGTGCATTATTGTTGTTGCAAACGGTCAGTGCTGCTGAATTATTTACAGCTGGCACAGCGATAATTAGTTGGGCCGCTGACGAAGTTGATGTTGTGGTAGCAGTGGCAGTTGCCAGTGAGGTCACTGCACTCGTTATTGCAGTGTTACAGTTACCCGGGACGGTCGTTTGGCGCTGCGAGAGGAGCGGGGTAGGAGAGGCGGTCTCTTCGCTCCACGACTTGTGAGCCGAAGCAGGCAGAGAGGGAGAGCAAGAACGCGGTCTGTCGTTCTCTGAGGGCAAAAGTTTCGAGTTAGTTGAAGGTGAGGGTGCTCGATCACCGATTTGCGGTGAGACGAAAGAAAAGTATGCATTGTTGCGTTGTAAAGAGAGCCGGCGCTCGTCTTGTTCACATTGTCGCTGAGAACGTATGTCGTTTTGATTCATTGTTCTAAGTCCACATATAACAATTACCAGAACAATATGGAATAATTATTTATTTTAGTAAATAATTACTATAGTCAATAATTGTTAGTTGTGCAAACTGCACTTTACACTTTGTGTTTAACTTTCACTATACTGTTGTAGTTTTTAGAACTTGCTATTCGTAGCTTGAAAGAAACACGTCTAGCTTTGATATTGAATTTTGCAGTCAATTGGTGATAGGGTTGATAGGCGTGGTTATAGAATGGTTGGAAGGGTGCAAGGGGTCTGGTTTGATTGTTCATTTGACTATTCTGGGGAGTGTTTGTTACTTTGCTTGGAATTGAAGTTGGCTTTACATTGTCTTTACTTGAGGTTGGTGCCTCGTAAAGACCTTTTTCTTGTAATATGTTTATTAATGATCTCAGGTTTGGAATATTACAGTTTATTATTCTGAGATAAATGTGGCTTGGAAGTTTTTGAATTAGATTTTCGATGCTGGTTTGTATTAATCTAGTATAGAGAATGGTTTCGTTAGTATTATTTTCTAGTTTTAATTTACTCATAAGTATCTGTCGTTTTCTTTCGGCTTCTTCAAGGAAATGACGAATGTTGCCTCGATATTGTGTGTTCCTCAATTCTTCCAGAAGTTGGTGGTTTGGTGTTTGGGGCTTGTAGTTAAGTATAAGCTGCGTCCTGAGTTCGCTCCAGCTGCTGAGGTTGGTTACTCCGAGGGTGCGGATAACATCGCTGCTGATGTTCCGTTCGATGTGTCCAAAGATTATTAATTTTTGTCATTCATCTGTGGTCTGATACAGAGCCAAGATGAAGTCGATGCGACTGATGAAAGTGTACAAGGTGTTCGGATCTCCGTTGAAAACCTCGATTGCGTGTATTTGTCTTTCGACTTGAATCATATTCGAGTCAGACAGTTCTATTTGTGTTGGCGCTGCTACTGCCATTGTGGTTTGTTGGTCTTGAATTTTGATTATTGTTTGTTCGTAGCTTAGATAAGGTTTGTGGTTTTATTTTGGTTCGCGATTTGGATAGGGTTTGAGTTCTCACTATTTGTTTGTGTCTTCGTTTTAAGTTTATGTGTTTGATGAGTTTCTTGTTGTTCGCTCACCTATTATTATTATAATGTTTCACTTAGTTGCATTTAATTCATTTTAGTTGTAGTTGAGTTTATTTAGTCTTTACTTAATTAAGCTGTTATTATTATAGTTCACTTAGTTGTAATTAAGTTTGTTTAGTTTTCACTTAGTTACACTATTATTATTATTGTTCGTTTATATCTGGTTAAGTTTATTTATTTTTCGCTTAGGTTAACTGTTGTTATTGTAGTTCACTTAGTTGTAGTTACTTTTATTTAGTTTTCACTTAGTTTAGCTGTTTTATTATGGTTCACTTAGTTGTAATTAAGTTTACTTAGTTTTCAATTAGTTACACTGTTATTATTATTGTTCGTTTATTTCTGGTTAAGTTTATTTATTTTTCGGTAAGGTTAACTGTTGTTATTGTAGTTCACTTAGTTGTAGTTACTTTTATTTAGTTTTCACTTAGTTTAGCTGTTTTATTATGGTTCACTTAGTTGTAATTAAGTTTACTTAGTTTTCCACTTAGTTTAGCTGTTATCATGAGTTGCACACTTTGCTATTTCGCTTTGTTTTGAGTAATCTTTTGTGGATTTACTACTCAGCGAATTCAAAGGCGTCTTCTTAAAATTTGATACAATTTTAAGTTGTTCACTTTCACAATCACTCTGTGGTTTCGGTTATGTTGTTGGTTTACAAGTTTTTTTTTTTTCTTTTTTTTTTTTTGAACCAATTGTACCGATTTACCGACGCGAGATATTGAAGTTGTAGTTCTTTAGCGGATGATAAACAGAAAATTGAATATGTTTAATATCGCATCAACTAGTTTCCTCCTACCGACTGCGCCACTTACGTAGTTACTATTTCGAGTCGAATAAATATCCGTCTATGACGAAGACAAAGATCATCGCTGAAGCCAATTATAAATTAAAACACGAATAATTTCAGTGAGCGTCTTTATTTTAAAACTGTCAGCTTAAGACTGACTGTACAGAGTTTTGATCGGCTCGAAGTGAGTCGCGAGAAACGGGAATGTCTAATCAGTATATGTGTACAAAAAGAACGGAATAAGAACGGTATGGATGCACAACAAATCATGCGCTTAAGTGTAAGCAAAAATGTAAATTGGTTTCATGTGTTTATGCATGTGCAAGATTGTATGTACAATGCTTGTGTAAGCGTAATATGTGAAGCATATTATGCTTCTATATTGACTGATTCAGACCGAGAGTTTAATAAAAAATAAGAACACAGTTGGTTTTTATGTATTATTAAACGTTTTTATTAATTCCAATGAAGGAAGAACTTAAGCCTTTGGATTATCACTAGGTTGAATAATGGACTTGTTGAAGTGGACTTAGCAGGGCTATCGCAATTGATAGCGGAAGTTTTTGTTATTTCAATTGGCTCTCCAAGTAATCGACTATTTTGGGGACGTTGGCTCGCCACAGAGTCTAGACTTCGGAACATAATGCTGTAAGTAAATTATTTGTACATTATTTTTGGAGATGTCGGCTATTAGTTGTTGTAATTTTTCTTTATCTTCTTGATCTAAAGTACCGAATAAGTATTCGTAAATTATTAACAAGACCGCGTTTACTACGTTTTACAATTATTATACCGTTCATTTCTCTTTTAAGTTGTTCAAGTTACGGGGTTTGGACTGTCACCCGCTCTCCGCTCCCTCTTACGCTCTCCCGCTCTTCACCTCAGAGTCTCCAAGGAGTCTCCGCTGCGCTTGGGATAGGCTAACTAATTAGAATATGAATAAACATACGCCCGGTCGCGCCCGCGCAATTACGAAAAGTCTAGTGTTCGCTTTTCTTCGAGTTTTTCTTTTCAGCATATTTGGAAAATTCCAGGACAGCATCCCCCTACAACCCAACATTTTGGTCCTTCGAGCCGGATCACCTGGATTTTCAAGTTTGTCCATCAGCGAACAAATTATAAGATAAGTACGAAATTTCCATTCCTTTTAATTGCCGGTCTGCAGCAAAAGGTTCGAAAATCCAATTTCATTCAATTTGCTGTAAGATTTATTGTCAAATCTAACGGATTTCTCCGACAAAAGGCAATTAAAGAAAAGTACTTATCCATTCTCACGGCCGCCGCCATATTACCCACCGTTCTCCTTTCACCCTCATTCGTGAAAATTTCTAAGTCAAAATTTCCGAATATATTTAAATATTAATCCAGTCCGAATAGTGCAAAATTCCAAATGTGAAAAAGTGAAAATAATTTGTGCCAAGTTCAGTGAAAATTTCTAAGTCCAAAGTTCTGCCAAATTTGGCAAAAAATCTGTTCTCGTTTCACTGTGTCAAACGCAAGACAAATTCTTTTCGCAACACATTTTTGCTTTAACTCCGCAGTCCACTTAATACAATTAGCTTTGCTATCGAAGAATACAACAACGAAACAAACAACACATACCCTCTGGCCATTCCAAATAAAATATTAATTAAACATTTACCCGCCAGTTCCATATATATTACATCAACATATACTACATCCATATACATTGCATATATTACATCTACATATATTACATCAACATATACTACATCCATATATATTACATATATTACATCAACATATACTACATCCATATACATTGCATATATTACATCTACATATACTACATCCATATATTACATATATTACATCAACATATCCACATATATTACTGACATACATTGCGCATATTATCTGCATTCCTTTTAAACGTATACCAAAGTTTAAATTATTTCCCGTCGGCAAATCCAAACCACAAATAAAATTTATTCCAAGTGCCGACGCGGAAAAGGAGTTTTGTTTTCCATCAATTTTTTCCGTAAATTTCCAAATTAATTTCCGAGCAATAATTTAAAAGCGGTTTTATTTTTTTTTTCAACAAATTATTTTTTCAATATTTATTAAATTATTTTTAATTTTTTTTTTTTTTTGAAAATTTTCAAAAAAAAAATATCCATAAATAAATAATACGACCGCCAAATACAAGTCGTTCACCCGGCAAATATTTTTTCCTGTATTGCTTGGATATAATTTAGTGTTTGTTTTATGAGTACTTACAACGCGGAGAGAAGACTCCAATTCCACCATTCCATTTTCTCCGTTTCCAGTTGTAAACAGACAAAAAAAAATTTTCTTCGTTCTAATAAACATTTTATTTCACCGTGTTCCACATTCCACAGCCAAATTCATTTCGGTTTCTGACCGCTTAAGCGAATTTGAGGCTCAGATCAACACTCCGGAATCCGCAGCTCCAACCATCACGATGCTTAGCGTCCGTCGCGACCAAGTCCGAACCCTATGGGACAAGGTTGAAAAGGAATTCGACCTCTGCTCAGAGTGCCTTGTGTCAGCAGGCGAAGCGGCAGCAAGCAACATGCCTATTCTCAGGGCTAAATACAGTTATTGCTATTCAGTCTATGAAAGGTGTGTTGCCCAGCTCGTTGATAAAATCGAGCAGGGCACGTCTCAGTCCATCCCAGACGCGAATGCTGCGCCCCAGGCCTACATTTCCTCTGGCTGTCGGTTGCCTCCATGCGATACAGAAGTTTTCGCAGGCGACTATCTTCGCTGGCCGACTTTCCGGGATCTTTTCACAGCCATTTATATCAATAATCCACGGCTGACTCCGGTTGAAAAGTTAATTTATTTAAATGCAAAAACAAGTGGCGACGCGCACGCCATTTGCGTTCCACAGAGATATCCGTAGGGAAGCCATTATGGGGATTTTGAAGATACAAGAAGTTGAATCAGGATATTTTGGTTTTTCATGAGCTCTTGCAAAGTATTTTGCATGAACGTCATAAAGTCTTTCATGCTTTGCTGTAGGGATAGCATCATAGCTTCGATGCCGCTTTGTTGTGTTTGTTGGATGTTTGTCGGTGTATGTTCGGAATGAGCAGTTCTTGTCGGTGGGGCGGGCACTTCTAGTCCGGATTTTAGGGCGCTAGCGAAAGAAATTGTTGGAGTAGTGCTTGGGACAGTTAGGGGTGGTTGAAAAATCGGTTGCGGAGAGTAGAAATTGACTTTGTTGTATGTATGTGCTGTGGCAATACGTTTGTTTAGGCGGCTCTTCAATTCTTTGTACACCACACAGCCTCTGTAGTTTGCAGTATGTTTTTCCCCGCAGTTACTGCATTTCTTCACAGACTTATCGTCCTTGTTTTTGGGGCAGTTTGCGGTAGTATGAGGTTCGCTACAGACAACACATACGGACTTAAGGGTGCAGTATGCCTTGGTGTGGCCGTATTCTTGGCAATTAGTACATTGAACTGGATTGATACGTTTGTGCGGCTCCTCCACGGTGATCCTCCGATGTAGCAAGTACTGTAAATTGTATATTGGGTGCACTTCGTTTTTCTTTAGTGCCTGGAGCTCTGGTTCGAGTTCTATTTTGAATAGTGGCTGCGGAACTTTGTCTTTGTTTAAAATATTAATAGCTGTCTTTGCAGAAAAGTTTTTGGCCTTCAGAGCCTCAATTATCTCAGCTGGTGTCACTGTTGCTTCAATGCCCTTAAGTACTACCTGTAGCCCTTTGCAACTTTTTAATTGGTATGTGTAGTAGTTTTTACCAGCATCATTTAGGTATTTAGTCACTATACGGTGGTCTGCTTCTGTTTGGATCTGTAGTTTTATTTCATGAATATTTCCTTTTTTAAGTGGGATAATGTGGAATTTGCTGTCACCAATCAAAGCAACGAGTTTATTTACAAGTGCATTTGTACTTTGTTCTCGTATGAAAATTGGTGGAGGCCTGGTCTTTTTTGGTTCCCCTACCGTTTTTTCGTTGGGTTGTTCGGTCGCAGAATCAGCCAAGATAGCATATCGGTTTGAATTATTTACTGCAGAGTTTTCATTGCCGTTGTTGGTTCGATTGATTTTGGGTTGATTACCTGCCTTGTTGTTTTGAGGGCTGAGCTTTCTCTTGATTTGGATGTAGCGATCCATGCCAGTCTGCACAGTCGAAATCGACTTCTGCTTTTGTTTTGATTCTTCTTTACGTGCATTATTGTTGTTGCAAACGGTCAGTGCTGCTGAATTATTTACAGCTGGCACAGCGATAATTAGTTGGGCCGCTGACGAAGTTGATGTTGTGGTAGCAGTGGCAGTTGCCAGTGAGGTCACTGCACTCGTTATTGCAGTGTTACAGTTACCCGGGACGGTCGTTTGGCGCTGCGAGAGGAGCGGGGTAGGAGAGGCGGTCTCTTCGCTCCACGACTTGTGAGCCGAAGCAGGCAGAGAGGGAGAGCAAGAACGCGGTCTGTCGTTCTCTGAGGGCAAAAGTTTCGAGTTAGTTGAAGGTGAGGGTGCTCGATCACCGATTTGCGGTGAGACGAAAGAAAAGTATGCATTGTTGCGTTGTAAAGAGAGCCGGCGCTCGTCTTGTTCACATTGTCGCTGAGAACGTATGTCGTTTTGATTCATTGTTCTAAGTCCACATATAACAATTACCAGAACAATATGGAATAATTATTTATTTTAGTAAATAATTACTATAGTCAATAATTGTTAGTTGTGCAAACTGCACTTTACACTTTGTGTTTAACTTTCACTATACTGTTGTAGTTTTTAGAACTTGCTATTCGTAGCTTGAAAGAAACACGTCTAGCTTTGATATTGAATTTTGCAGTCAATTGGTGATAGGGTTGATAGGCGTGGTTATAGAATGGTTGGAAGGGTGCAAGGGGTCTGGTTTGATTGTTCATTTGACTATTCTGGGGAGTGTTTGTTACTTTGCTTGGAATTGAAGTTGGCTTTACATTGTCTTTACTTGAGGTTGGTGCCTCGTAAAGACCTTTTTCTTGTAATATGTTTATTAATGATCTCAGGTTTGGAATATTACAGTTTATTATTCTGAGATAAATGTGGCTTGGAAGTTTTTGAATTAGATTTTCGATGCTGGTTTGTATTAATCTAGTATAGAGAATGGTTTCGTTAGTATTATTTTCTAGTTTTAATTTACTCATAAGTATCTGTCGTTTTCTTTCGGCTTCTTCAAGGAAATGACGAATGTTGCCTCGATATTGTGTGTTCCTCAATTCTTCCAGAAGTTGGTGGTTTGGTGTTTGGGGCTTGTAGTTAAGTATAAGCTGCGTCCTGAGTTCGCTCCAGCTGCTGAGGTTGGTTACTCCGAGGGTGCCGATAACATCGCTGCTGATGTTCCGTTCGATGTGTCCAAAGATTATTAATTTTTGTCATTCATCTGTGGTCTGATACAGAGCCAAGATGAAGTCGATGCGACTGATGAAAGTGTACAAGGTGTTCGGATCTCCGTTGAAAACCTCGATTGCGTGTATTTGTCTTTCGACTTGAATCATATTCGAGTCAGACAGTTCTATTTGTGTTGGCGCTGCTACTGCCATTGTGGTTTGTTGGTCTTGAATTTTGATTATTGTTTGTTCGTAGCTTAGATAAGGTTTGTGGTTTTATTTTGGTTCGCGATTTGGATAGGGTTTGAGTTCTCACTATTTGTTTGTGTCTTCGTTTTAAGTTTATGTGTTTGATGAGTTTCTTGTTGTTCGCTCACCTATTATTATTATAATGTTTCACTTAGTTGCATTTAATTCATTTTAGTTGTAGTTGAGTTTATTTAGTCTTTACTTAATTAAGCTGTTATTATTATAGTTCACTTAGTTGTAATTAAGTTTGTTTAGTTTTCAATTAGTTACACTGTTATTATTATTGTTCGTTTATTTTCTGGTTAAGTTTATTTATTTTTCGCTTAGGTTAACTGTTGTTATTGTAGTTCACTTAGTTGTAGTTACTTTTATTTAGTTTTCACTTAGTTTAGCTGTTTTATTATGGTTCACTTAGTTGTAATTAAGTTTGTTTAGTTTTCAATTAGTTACACTGTTATTATTATTGTTCGTTTATTTCTGGTTAAGTTTATTTATTTTTCGCTTAGGTTAACTGTTGTTATTGTAGTTCACTTAGTTGTAGTTACTTTTATTTAGTTTTCACTTAGTTTAGCTGTTTTATTATGGTTCACTTAGTTGTAATTAAGTTTACTTAGTTTTCAATTAGTTACACTGTTATTATTATTGTTCGTTTATTTCTGGTTAAGTTTATTTATTTTTCGGTAAGGTTAACTGTTGTTATTGTAGTTCACTTAGTTGTAGTTACTTTTATTTAGTTTTCACTTAGTTTAGCTGTTTTATTATGGTTCACTTAGTTGTAATTAAGTTTACTTAGTTTTCCACTTAGTTTAGCTGTTATCATGAGTTGCACACTTTGCTATTTCGCTTTGTTTTGAGTAATCTTTTGTGGATTTACTACTCAGCGAATTCAAAGGCGTCTTCTTAAAATTTGATACAATTTTAAGTTGTTCACTTTCACAATCACTCTGTGGTTTCGGTTATGTTGTTGGTTTACAAGTTTTTTTTTTTTCTTTTTTTTTTTTTGAACCAATTGTACCGATTTACCGACGCGAGATATTGAAGTTGTAGTTCTTTAGCGGATGATAAACAGAAAATTGAATATGTTTAATATCGCATCAACTAGTTTCCTCCTACCGACTGCGCCACTTACGTAGTTCCTATTTCGAGTCGAATAAATATCCGTCTATGACGAAGACAAAGATCATCGCTGAAGCCAATTATAAATTAAAACACGAATAATTTCAGTGAGCGTCTTTATTTTAAAACTGTCAGCTTAAGACTGACTGTACAGAGTTTTGATCGGCTCGAAGTGAGTCGCGAGAAACGGGAATGTCTAATCAGTATATGTGTACAAAAAGAACGGAATAAGAACGGTATGGATGCACAACAAATCATGCGCTTAAGTGTAAGCAAAAATGTAAATTGGTTTCATGTGTTTATGCATGTGCAAGATTGTATGTACAATGCTTGTGTAAGCGTAATATGTGAAGCATATTATGCTTCTATATTGACTGATTCAGACCGAGAGTTTAATAAAAAATAAGAACACAGTTGGTTTTTATGTATTATTAAACGTTTTTATTAATTCCAATGAAGGAAGAACTTAAGCCTTTGGATTATCACTAGGTTGAATAATGGACTTGTTGAAGTGGACTTAGCAGGGCTATCGCAATTGATAGCGGAAGTTTTTGTTATTTCAATTGGCTCTCCAAGTAATCGACTATTTTGGGGACGTTGGCTCGCCACAGAGTCTAGACTTCGGAACATAATGCTGTAAGTAAATTATTTGTACATTATTTTTGGAGATGTCGGCTATTAGTTGTTGTAATTTTTCTTTATCTTCTTGATCTAAAGTACCGAATAAGTATTCGTAAATTATTAACAAGACCGCGTTTACTACGTTTTACAATTATTATACCGTTCATTTCTCTTTTAAGTTGTTCAAGTTACGGGGTTTGGACTGTCACCCGCTCTCCGCTCCCTCTTACGCTCTCCCGCTCTTCACCTCAGAGTCTCCAAGGAGTCTCCGCTGCGCTTGGGATAGCCTAACTAATTAGAATATGAATAAACATACGCCCGGTCGCGCCCGCGCAATTACGAAAAGTCTAGTGTTCGCTTTTCTTCGAGTTTTTCTTTTCAGCATATTTGGAAAATTCCAGGACAGCATCCCCCTACAACCCAACATTTTGGTCCTTCGAGCCGGATCACCTGGATTTTCAAGTTTGTCCATCAGCGAACAAATTATAAGATAAGTACGAAATTTCCATTCCTTTTAATTGCCGGTCTGCAGCAAAAGGTTCGAAAATCCAATTTCATTCAATTTGCTGTAAGATTTATTGTCAAATCTAACGGATTTCTCCGACAAAAGGCAATTAAAGAAAAGTACTTATCCATTCTCACGGCCGCCGCCATATTACCCACCGTTCTCCTTTCACCCTCATTCGTGAAAATTTCTAAGTCAAAATTTCCGAATATATTTAAATATTAATCCAGTCCGAATAGTGCAAAATTCCAAATGTGAAAAAGTGAAAATAATTTGTGCCAAGTTCAGTGAAAATTTCTAAGTCCAAAGTTCTGCCAAATTTGGCAAAAAATCTGTTCTCGTTTCACTGTATCAAACGCAAGACAAATTCTTTTCGCAACACATTTTTGCTTTAACTCCGCAGTCCACTTAATACAATTAGCTTTGCTATCGAAGAATACAACAACGAAACAAACAACACATACCCTCTGGCCATTCCAAATAAAATATTAATTAAACATTTACCCGCCAGTTCCATATATATTACATCAACATATACTACATCCATATACATTGCATATATTACATCTACATATATTACATCAACATATACTACATCCATATATATTACATATATTACATCAACATATACTACATCCATATACATTGCATATATTACATCTACATATACTACATCCATATATTACATATATTACATCAACATATCCACATATATTACTGACATACATTGCGCATATTATTATCTGCATTCCTTTTAAACGTATACCAAAGTTTAAATTATTTCCCGTCGGCAAATCCAAACCACAAATAAAATTTATTCCAAGTGCCGACGCGGAAAAGGAGTTTTGTTTTCCATCAATTTTTTCCGTAAATTTCCAAATTAATTTCCGAGCAATAATTTAAAAGCGGTTTTATTTTTTTTTTCAACAAATAATTTTTTCAATATTTATTAAATTATTTTTAATTTTTTTTTTTTTTTTGAAAATTTTCAAAAAAAAATATCCATAAATAAATAATACGACCGCCAAATACAAGTCGTTCACCCGACAAATATTTTTTCCTGTATTGCTTGGATATAATTTAGTGTTTGTTTTATGAGTACTTACAACGCGGAGAGAAGACTCCAATTCCACCATTCCATTTTCTCCGTTTCCAGTTGTAAACAGACAAAAAAAAATTTTCTTCGTTCTAATAAACATTTTATTTCACCGTGTTCCACATTCCACAGCCAAATTCATTTCGGTTTCTGACCGCTTAAGCGAATTTGAGGCTCAGATCAACACTCCGGAATCCGCAGCTCCAACCATCACGATGCTTAGCGTCCGTCGCGACCAAGTCCGAACCCTATGGGACAAGGTTGAAAAGGAATTCGACCTCTGCTCAGAGTGCCTTGTGTCAGCAGGCGAAGCGGCAGCAAGCAACATGCCTATTCTCAGGGCTAAATACAGTTATTGCTATTCAGTCTATGAAAGGAGTGTTGCCCAGCTCGTTGATAAAATCGAGCAGGGCACGTCTCAGTCCATCCCAGACGCGAATGCTGCGCCCCAGGCCTACATTTCCTCTGGCTGTCGGTTGCCTCCATGCGATACAGAAGTTTTCGCAGGCGACTATCTTCGCTGGCCGACTTTCCGGGATCTTTTCACAGCCATTTATATCAATAATCCACGGCTGACTCCGGTTGAAAAGTTAATTTATTTAAATGCAAAAACAAGTGGCGACGCGCACGCCATTTGCGTTCCACAGAGATATCCGTAGGGAAGCCATTATGGGGATTTTGAAGATACAAGAAGTTGAATCAGGATATTTTGGTTTTTCATGAGCTCTTGCAAAGTATTTTGCATGAACGTCATAAAGTCTTTCATGCTTTGCTGTAGGGATAGCATCATAGCTTCGATGCCACTTTGTTGTGTTTGTTGGATGTTTGTCGGTGTATGTTCGGAATGAGCAGTTCTTGTCGGTGGGGCGGGCACTTCTAGTCCGGATTTTAGGGCGCTAGCGAAAGAAATTGTTGGAGTAGTGCTTGGGACAGTTAGGGGTGGTTGAAAAATCGGTTGCGGAGAGTAGAAATTGACTTTGTTGTATGTATGTGCTGTGGCAATACGTTTGTTTAGGCGGCTCTTCAATTCTTTGTACACCACACAGCCTCTGTAGTTTGCAGTATGTTTTTCCCCGCAGTTACTGCATTTCTTCACAGACTTATCGTCCTTGTTTTTGGGGCAGTTTGCGGTAGTATGAGGTTCGCTACAGACAACACATACGGACTTAAGGGTGCAGTATGCCTTGGTGTGGCCGTATTCTTGGCAATTAGTACATTGAACTGGATTGATACGTTTGTGCGGCTCCTCCACGGTGATCCTCCGATGTAGCAAGTACTGTAAATTGTATATTGGGTGCACTTCGTTTTTCTTTAGTGCCTGGAGCTCTGGTTCGAGTTCTATTTTGAATAGTGGCTGCGGAACTTTGTCTTTGTTTAAAATATTAATAGCTGTCTTTGCAGAAAAGTTTTTGGCCTTCAGAGCCTCAATTATCTCAGCTGGTGTCACTGTTGCTTCAATGCCCTTAAGTACTACCTGTAGCCCTTTGCAACTTTTTAATTGGTATGTGTAGTAGTTTTTACCAGCATCATTTAGGTATTTAGTCACTATACGGTGGTCTGCTTCTGTTTGGATCTGTAGTTTTATTTCATAAATATTTCCATTTTTAAGTGGGATAATGTGGAATTTGCTGTCACCAATCAAAGCAACGAGTTTATTTACAAGTGCATTTGTACTTTGTTCTCGTATGAAAATTGGTGGAGGCCTGGTCTTTTTTGGTTCCCCTACCGTTTTTTTGTTGGGTTGTTCGGTCGCAGAATCAGCCAAGATAGCATATCGGTTTGAATTATTTACTGCAGAGTTTTCATTGCCGTTGTTGGTTCGATTGATTTTGGGTTGATTACCTGCCTTGTTGTTTTGAGGGCTGAGCTTTCTCTTGATTTGGATGTAGCGATCCATGCC
Organism: Drosophila melanogaster; assembly: GCF_000001215.4. Taxonomy (NCBI): domain Eukaryota; kingdom Metazoa; phylum Arthropoda; class Insecta; order Diptera; family Drosophilidae; genus Drosophila; species Drosophila melanogaster. The sequence goes on along the minus strand of NW_007931089.1, from coordinate 21,332 downwards.
AGTCTGCACAGTCGAAATCGACTTCTGCTTTTGTTTTGATTCTTCTTTACGTGCATTATTGTTGTTGCAAACGGTCAGTGCTGCTGAATTATTTACAGCTGGCACAGCGATAATTAGTTGGGCCGCTGACGAAGTTGATGTTGTGGTAGCAGTGGCAGTTGCCAGTGAGGTCACTGCACTCGTTATTGCAGTGTTACAGTTACCCGGGACGGTCGTTTGGCGCTGCGAGAGGAGCGGGGTAGGAGAGGCGGTCTCTTCGCTCCACGACTTGTGAGCCGAAGCAGGCAGAGAGGGAGAGCAAGAACGCGGTCTGTCGTTCTCTGAGGGCAAAAGTTTCGAGTTAGTTGAAGGTGAGGGTGCTCGATCACCGATTTGCGGTGAGACGAAAGAAAAGTATGCATTGTTGCGTTGTAAAGAGAGCCGGCGCTCGTCTTGTTCACATTGTCGCTGAGAACGTATGTCGTTTTGATTCATTGTTCTAAGTCCACATATAACAATTACCAGAACAATATGGAATAATTATTTATTTTAGTAAATAATTACTATAGTCAATAATTGTTAGTTGTGCAAACTGCACTTTACACTTTGTGTTTAACTTTCACTATACTGTTGTAGTTTTTAGAACTTGCTATTCGTAGCTTGAAAGAAACACGTCTAGCTTTGATATTGAATTTTGCAGTCAATTGGTGATAGGGTTGATAGGCGTGGTTATAGAATGGTTGGAAGGGTGCAAGGGGTCTGGTTTGATTGTTCATTTGACTATTCTGGGGAGTGTTTGTTACTTTGCTTGGAATTGAAGTTGGCTTTACATTGTCTTTACTTGAGGTTGGTGCCTCGTAAAGACCTTTTTCTTGTAATATGTTTATTAATGATCTCAGGTTTGGAATATTACAGTTTATTATTCTGAGATAAATGTGGCTTGGAAGTTTTTGAATTAGATTTTCGATGCTGGTTTGTATTAATCTAGTATAGAGAATGGTTTCGTTAGTATTATTTTCTAGTTTTAATTTACTCATAAGTATCTGTCGTTTTCTTTCGGCTTCTTCAAGGAAATGACGAATGTTGCCTCGATATTGTGTGTTCCTCAATTCTTCCAGAAGTTGGTGGTTTGGTGTTTGGGGCTTGTAGTTAAGTATAAGCTGCGTCCTGAGTTCGCTCCAGCTGCTGAGGTTGGTTACTCCGAGGGTGCGGATAACATCGCCGCTGATGTTCCGTTCGATGTGTCCAAAGATTATTAATTTTTGTCATTCATCTGTGGTCTGATACAGAGCCAAGATGAAGTCGATGCGACTGATGAAACAAGGTGTTCGGATCTCCGTTGAAAACCTCGATTGCGTGTATTTGTCTTTCGACTTGAATCATATTCGAGTCAGACAGTTCTATTTGTGTTGGCGCTGCTACTGCCATCGTGGTTTGTTGGTCTTGAATTTTGATTATTGTTTGTTCGTAGCTTAGATAAGGTTTGTGGTTTTATTTTGGTTCGCGATTTGGATAGGGTTTGAGTTCTCACTATTTGTTTGTGTCTTCGTTTTAAGTTTATGTGTTTGATGAGTTTCTTGTTGTTCGCTCACCTATTATTATTATAATGTTTCACTTAGTTGCATTTAATTCATTTTAGTTGTAGTTGAGTTTATTTAGTCTTTACTTAATTAAGCTGTTATTATTATAGTTCACTTAGTTGTAATTAAGTTTGTTTAGTTTTCACTTAGTTACACTATTATTATTATTGTTCGTTTATTTCTGGTTAAGTTTATTTATTTTTCGCTTAGGTTAACTGTTGTTATTGTAGTTCACTTAGTTGTAGTTACTTTTATTTAGTTTTCACTTAGTTTAGCTGTTTTATTATGGTTCACTTAGTTGTAATTAAGTTTACTTAGTTTTCAATTAGTTACACTGTTATTATTATTGTTCGTTTATTTCTGGTTAAGTTTATTTATTTTTCGGTAAGGTTAACTGTTGTTATTGTAGTTCACTTAGTTGTAGTTACTTTTATTTAGTTTTCACTTAGTTTAGCTGTTTTATTATGGTTCACTTAGTTGTAATTAAGTTTACTTAGTTTTCCACTTAGTTTAGCTGTTATCATGAGTTGCACACTTTGCTATTTCGCTTTGTTTTGAGTAATCTTTTGTGGATTTACTACTCAGCGAATTCAAAGGCGTCTTCTTAAAATTTGATACAATTTTAAGTTGTTCACTTTCACAATCACTCTGTGGTTTCGGTTATGTTGTTGGTTTACAAGTTTTTTTTTTTCTTTTTTTTTTTTTGAACCAATTGTACCGATTTACCGACGCGAGATATTGAAGTTGTAGTTCTTTAGCGGATGATAAACAGAAAATTGAATATGTTTAATATCGCATCAACTAGTTTCCTCCTACCGACTGCGCCACTTACGTAGTTACTATTTCGAGTCGAATAAATATCCGTCTATGACGAAGACAAAGATCATCGCTGAAGCCAATTATAAATTAAAACACGAATAATTTCAGTGAGCGTCTTTATTTTAAAACTGTCAGCTTAAGACTGACTGTACAGAGTTTTGATCGGCTCGAAGTGAGTCGCGAGAAACGGGAATGTCTAATCAGTATATGTGTACAAAAAGAACGGAATAAGAACGTTATGGATGCACAACAAATCATGCGCTTAAGTGTAAGCAAATTCGGCATTCCACAGTCTTCGGGTGGAGACGTGTTTCTTTCAAGCTACGAATAGCAAGTTCTAAAAACTACAACAGTATAGTGAAAGTTAAACACAAAGTGTAAAGTGCAGTTTGCACAACTAACAATTATTGACTATAGTAATTATTTACTAAAATAAATAATTATTCCATATTGTTCTGGTAATTGTTATATGTGGACTTAGAACAATGAATCAAAACGACATACGTTCTCAGCGACAATGTGAACAAGACGAGCGCCGGCTCTCTTTACAACGCAACAATGCATACTTTTCTTTCGTCTCACCGCAAATCGGTGATCGAGCACCCTCACCTTCAACTAACTTGAAACTTTTGCCCTCAGCGAACGACAGACCACGTTCTTGCTCTCCCTCTCTGCCTGCTTCGGCTCACAAGTCGTGGAGCGAAGAGACCGCCTCTCCTACCCCGCTCCTCTCGCAGCGCCAAACGACCGTCCCGGGTAACTGTAACACTGCAATAACGAGTGCAGTGACCTCACTGGCAACTGCCACAACATCAACTTCGTCAGCGGCCCAACTAATTATCGCTGTGCCAGCTGTAAATAATTCAGCAGCACTGACCGTTTGCAACAACAATAATGCACGTAAAGAAGAATCAAAACAAAAGCAGAAGTCGATTTCGACTGTGCAGACTGGCATGGATCGCTACATCCAAATCAAGAGAAAGCTCAGCCCTCAAAACAACAAGGCAGGTAATCAACCCAAAATCAATCGAACCAACAACGGCAATGAAAACTCTGCAGTAAATAATTCAAACCGATATGCTATCTTGGCTGATTCTGCGACCGAACAACCCAACAAAAAAACGGTAGGGGAACCAAAAAAGACCAGGCCTCCACCAATTTTCATACGAGAACAAAGTACAAATGCACTTGTAAATAAACTCGTTGCTTTGATTGGTGACAGCAAATTCCACATTATCCCACTTAAAAATGGAAATATTCATGAAATAAAACTACAGATCCAAACAGAAGCAGACCACCGTATAGTGACTAAATACCTAAATGATGCTGGTAAAAACTACTACACATACCAATTAAAAAGTTGCAAAGGGCTACAGGTAGTACTTAAGGGCATTGAAGCAACAGTGACACCAGCTGAGATAATTGAGGCTCTGAAGGCCAAAAACTTTTCTGCAAAGACAGCTATTAATATTTTAAACAAAGACAAAGTTCCGCAGCCACTATTCAAAATAGAACTCGAACCAGAGCTCCAGGCACTAAAGAAAAACGAAGTGCACCCAATATACAATTTACAGTACTTGCTACATCGGAGGATCACCGTGGAGGAGCCGCACAAACGTATCAATCCAGTTCAATGTACTAATTGCCAAGAATACGGCCACACCAAGGCATACTGCACCCTTAAGTCCGTATGTGTTGTCTGTAGCGAACCTCATACTACCGCAAACTGCCCCAAAAACAAGGACGATAAGTCTGTGAAGAAATGCAGTAACTGCGGGGAAAAACATACTGCAAACTACAGAGGCTGTGTGGTGTACAAAGAATTGAAGAGCCGCCTAAACAAACGTATTGCCACAGCACATACATACAACAAAGTCAATTTCTACTCTCCGCAACCGATTTTTCAACCACCCCTAACTGTCCCAAGCACTACTCCAACAATTTCTTTCGCTAGCGCCCTAAAATCCGGACTAGAAGTGCCCGCCCCACCGACAAGAACTGCTCATTCCGAACATACACCGACAAACATCCAACAAACACAACAAAGTGGCATCGAAGCTATGATGCTATCCCTACAGCAAAGCATGAAAGACTTTATGACGTTCATGCAAAATACTTTGCAAGAGCTCATGAAAAACCAAAATATCCTGATTCAACTTCTTGTATCTTCAAAATCCCCATAATGGCTTCCCTACGGATATCTCTGTGGAACGCAAATGGCGTTTCACGGCATACACAAGAGCTCACACAGTTCATTTACGAAAAAAACATCGACGTAATGCTACTATCAGAAACGCACCTCACAAATAAAAACAATTTTCATATACCAGGATACTTGTTCTATGGTACAAATCATCCAGATGGTAAAGCTCATGGAGGCACTGGAATACTCATCAGAAATCGCATAAAACACCACCACTTAAACAATTTTGACAAAAACTACTTACAATCTACGTCCATAGCCTTACAACTCAACAATGGTCAACGACTCTAGCCGCAGTCTACTGCCCTCCGCGCTTTCCAATCTCTGAGGATCAATTCATGGAATTCTTTAACACACTAGGTGACAGGTTCATCGCAGCGGGTGACTATAACGCCAAGCACACCCATTGGGGATCTCGACTTGTGTCGCCAAAGGGTAAGCAATTGTACAATGCGCTTACGAAGCCAGAAAACAAGCTAGACTATGTATCCCCGGGTAAGATGTCGGCTATTAGTTGTTGTAATTTTTCTTTATCTTCTTGATCTAAAGTACCGAATAAGTATTCGTAAATTATTAACAAGATCTCTGAGGATCAATTCATGGAATTCTTTAACACACTAGGTGACAGGTTCATCGCAGCGGGTGACTATAACGCCAAGCACACCCATTGGGGATCTCGACTTGTGTCGCCAAAGGGTAAGCAATTGTACAATGCGCTTACGAAGCCAGAAAACAAGCTAGACTATGTATCCCCGGGTAAGCCTACATACTGGCCAGCAGACCCAAGAAAAATCCCAGACCTGATCGATTTTGCAATTACTAAACATGTCCCCCGCAACATGGTCACCGCCGAAGCACTAGCAGATTTATCATCAGATCACTCACCTGTTTTTCTAAATATGCTAACTCGCCCCCACATCGTCGACCCACCGTATAGACTCACAAATTTTAGAACAAACTGGCCAAGGTATCAAAAGTATGTCTGTTCACACATAGAACTAACGACGGCATTATCTACAAAGGAGGATATAGACAAGTCAACGGAAACTCTTGAAAACATTTTAGTTTCGGCTGCAAAGGCTTCAACCCCGCCAGTGACGTATGCAAAACCAAACTACATCAAAACTAATCGCGAAATCGAGCGGCTGGTATTAGATAAACGACGCCTACGAAGGGATTGGCAGTCTAATAGATCACCAATTACTAAGCACATGCTTAAGATAGCCACACGCAGGCTTACCAATGCTCTCAAACAAGAGGAAAAAAACAGCCAACGTTCATATATCGAGCAACTCTCTCCCACCAGCACTAAGTACCCTCTTTGGAGAGCTCACAGAAACCTAAAGACTCCAATAGCGCCAATTATGCCACTCCGAAGTCCCTCTGGCACCTGGTTTCGAAGTGATGAAGAAAGAGCCAGTGCTTTCGCTGACCATTTACAAAATGTATTCCGACCAAATCCCTCTACCAACACATTTATTCTCCCTCCTTTAATAGCAGCCAATCTAGATCCTCAAGAACCCTTTGAATTCCGACCATGTGAACTAGCAAAGGTTATCAAAGAGCAACTGAACCCAAGAAAATCGCCTGGCTACGACCTAATAACTCCAAGAATGCTCATTGAACTCCCAAAGTGTGCTATTCTTCACATCTGCCTGTTGTTCAACGCAATCGCCAAGCTTGGATACTTCCCTCAAAAATGGAAAAAGTCGACCATAGTAATGATTCCAAAGCCAGGAAAAGATAAAACGCAGCCATCATCATATAGACCGATAAGCTTACTAACATGTCTTTCAAAGCTGTTTGAAAAAATGCTACTCCTTCGGATTAGCCCTCACCTTAGAATAAACAACACACTTCCAACACATCAATTTGGCTTTAGAGCAAAACATGGAACCATCGAACAGGTCAACCGAATCACGTCAGAAATTCGTACTGCTTTTGAACATCGAGAATACTGCACAGCCATTTTTCTAGACGTCGCGCAGGCATTTGACAGAGTGTGGCTCGATGGACTTTTGTTTAAAATAATCAAGCTGTTGCCCCAAAACACACATAAGCTACTGAAGTCATACCTATATAACAGAGTGTTTGCAATAAGATGCGATACAAGCACTTCACGCGATTGCGCAATCGAAGCTGGAGTGCCGCAAGGCAGTGTACTGGGTCCAATCTTATACACCCTGTATACGGCGGATTTCCCCATAGACTACAATCTAACAACCTCCACGTTCGCTGATGATACCGCGATACTCAGTCGCTCCAAATGCCCAATAAAAGCCACGGCACTCCTATCCCGACACTTAACATCTGTAGAACGATGGCTTGCCGACTGGAGAATTTCAATAAATGTTCATAAATGCAAGCAGGTTACCTTTACCTTAAACAAACAAACATGCCCACCACTGGTCTTGAATAACATATGCATTCCACAAGCCGACGAGGTAACATATCTGGGTGTTCATCTGGACAGGCGGCTCACTTGGCGCAAACATATAGAAGCCAAATCGAAACATCTTAAACTTAAAGCAAGGAACCTCCACTGGCTCATAAATGCTCGCTCTCCACTTAGTCTGGAGTTCAAAGCTCTTCTATACAACTCCGTCTTAAAACCTATCTGGACTTATGGCTCCGAGCTGTGGGGCAACGCATCCAGAAGTAACATAGACATTATTCAGCGAGCACAGTCAAGAATTCTGAGAATTATCACTGGAGCGCCGTGGTACCTTCGGAACGAAAACATACACAGAGACCTAAAAATCAAATTAGTAATCGAAGTAATAGCTGAGAAAAAAACGAAGTATAACGAAAAGCTGACCACCCATACAAATCCCCTCGCAAGAAAACTAATCCGAGTATGCAGTCAAAGCCGGCTGCACCGCAACGACCTCCCAGCCCAGCAATAAACTTATTAGGGCATTCATGAAAAAAAAAAAACTATCACTAAGTGAAAGTTAATTAAGTTAGATTAAGATTTGAACACTTATTGTTAGTCTCTTAACACAAAGGGAAGATTCAATAAATAATAAAAATTAAAAAAAAAAAAAAAAAAAAAAAAAAAAGTGTAAGCAAAAATGTAAATTGGTTTCATGTGTTTATGCATGTGCAAAATTGTATGTACAATGCTTGTGTAAGCGTAATATGTGAAGCATATTATGCTTCTATATTGACTGATTCAGACCGAGAGTTTAATAAAAAATAAGAACACAGTTGGTTTTTATGTATTATTAAACGTTTTTATTAATTCCAATGAAGGAAGAACTTAAGCCTTTGGATTATCACTAGGTTGAATAATGGACTTGTTGAAGTGGACTTAGCAGGGCTATCGCAATTGATAGCGGAAGTTTTTGTTATTTCAATTGGCTCTCCAAGTAATCGACTATTTTGGGGACGTTGGCTCGCCACAGAGTCTAGACTTCGGAACATAATGCTGTAAGTAAATTATTTGTACATTATTTTTGGAGATGTCGGCTATTAGTTGTTGTAATTTTTCTTTATCTTCTTGATCTAAAGTACCGAATAATTATTCGAAAATTATTAACAAGACCGCGTTTACTACGTTTTACAATTATTATACCGTTCATTTCTCTTTTAAGTTGTTCAAGTTACGGGGTTTGGACTGTCACCCGCTCTCCGCTCCCTCTTACGCTCTCCCGCTCTTCACCTCAGAGTCTCCAAGGAGTCTCCGCTGCGCTTGGGATAGCCTAACTAATTAGAATATGAATAAACATACGCCCGGTCGCGCCCGCGCAATTACGAAAAGTCTAGTGTTCGCTTTTCTTCGAGTTTTTCTTTTCAGCATATTTGGAAAATTCCAGGACAGCATCCCCCTACAACCCAACATTTTGGTCCTTCGAGCCGGATCACCTGGATTTTCAAGTTTGTCCATCAGCGAACAAATTATAAGATAAGTACGAAATTTCCATTCCTTTTAATTGCCGGTCTGCAGCAAAAGGTTCGAAAATCCAATTTCTCTCAAATCTAACGGATTTCTCCGACAAAAGGCAATTAAAGAAAAGTACTTATCCATTCTCACGGCCGCCGCCATATTACCCACCGTTCTCCTTTCACCCTCATTCGTGAAAATTTCTAAGTCAAAATTTCCGAATATATTTAAATATTAATCCAGTCCGAATAGTGCAAAATTCCAAATGTGAAAAAGTGAAAATAATTTGTGCCAAGTTCAGTGAAAATTTCTAAGTCCAAAGCTCTGCCAAATTTGGCAAAAAATCTGTTCTCGTTTCACTGTGTCAAACGCAAGACAAATTCTTTTCGCAACACATTTTTGCTTTAACTCCGCAGTCCACTTAATACAATTAGCTTTGCTATCGAAGAATACAACAACGAAACAAACAACACATACCCTCTGGCCATTCCAAATAAAATATTAATTAAACATTTACCCGCCAGTTCCATATATATTACATCAACATATACTACATCCGTATACATTGCATATATTACATCTACATATATTACATCAACATATACTACATCCATATATATTACATATATTACATCAACATATACTACATCCATATACATTGCATATATTACATCTACATATACTACATCCATATATTACATATATTACATCAACATATCCACATATATTACTGACATACATTGCGCATATTATCTGCATTCCTTTTAAACGTATACCAAAGTTTAAATTATTTCCCGTCGGCAAATCCAAACCACAAATAAAATTTATTCCAAGTGCCGACGCGGAAAAGGAGTTTTGTTTTCCATCAATTTTTTCCGTAAATTTCCAAATTAATTTCCGAGCAATAATTTAAAAGCGGTTTTATTTTTTTTTTCAACAAATAATTTTTTCAATATTTATTAAATTATTTTTAATTTTTTTTTTTTTTTTGAAAATTTTCAAAAAAAAAATATCCATAAATAAATAATACGACCGCCAAATACAAGTCGTTCACCCGACAAATATTTTTTCCTGTATTGCTTGGATATAATTTAGTGTTTGTTTTATGAGTACTTACAACGCGGAGAGAAGACTCCAATTCCACCATTCCATTTTCTCCGTTTCCAGTTGTAAACAGACAAAAAAAATTTTCTTCGTTCTAATAAACATTTTATTTCACCGTGTTCCACATTCCACAGCCAAATTCATTTCGGTTTCTGACCGCTTAAGCGAATTTGAGGCTCAGATCAACACTCCGGAATCCGCAGCTCCAACCATCACGATGCTTAGCGTCCGTCGCGACCAAGTCCGAACCCTATGGGACAAGGATGAAAAGGAATTCGACCTCTGCTCAGAGTGCCTTGTGTCAGCAGGCGAAGCGGCAGCAAGCAACATGCCTATTCTCAGGGCTAAATACAGTTATTGCTATTCAGTCTATGAAAGGTGTGTTGCCCAGCTCGTTGATAAAATCGAGCAGGGCACGTCTCAGTCCATCCCAGACGCGAATGCTGCGCCCCAGGCCTACGTTTCCTCTGGCTGTCGGTTGCCTCCATGCGATACAGAAGTTTTCGCAGGCGACTATCTTCGCTGGCCGACTTTCCGGGATCTTTTCACAGCCATTTATATCAATAATCCACGGCTGACTTCGGTTGAAAAGTTAATTTATTTAAATGCAAAAACAAGTGGCGACGCGCATGCCATAGTTTCGATTTCGCCTCTCACCAACGAGGGTTTCCGCTCTGCGTGGGAAAACCTAATAGAGCGTTTCGAAAATAAACGATTGTTGGTAAACAGTCAATTGAAAATACTGTTTAATGTGCAGTCGATACCACAGGAATCTGGGGCGGCCTTGAAGGTACTGCAAAGTAATGTTCAAGGTTGCTTGACTGCCTTAGAACTGTCAGGCATCAACACTGAGAACTGGGACTGCCTGCTGGTATATATGTGTTCATCCAAGCTCCCGAAGATAACTCTTTTCCTTATGGGAGCAGTCGCTACATAAGAAAGCCGACATCCCGACATGGGGAGAGTTGAACACCTTCCTCACAGAACGTCATCGAACCTAGAGGCCATCGATGATGTGAGACCGTCCGTACCAAGTCAGTCGCACTCCAAAGCGATGAACTCAAGTGGGCCCTCTAGAAAACTAAATTCCTATGAGACGAAAGTGACTCCAAAATCGAAAAGTTGCGACTTGTGCAACAAGGAAAACCATCCTGTCCGTGTATGTCCGCCGTTTCTCCAAATGTCGGTTGACGACCGGTCAGCCTACATTAAACGGAAGCAGTTATGATTAAACTGCTTTGCAAAGGGACATCAGCTTCGTGAGTGCAAAAGCACGCACAATTGTTTTACTTGCCGTGGCCGGCATCACACGTTGTTGCACCGAAACAACCTCTTTTCCAGCAATTCAAGCCCTTCAAATCCTGCAAGGCCAATTTCCGCTAATCAGGCCAATTTCGTTCCAAATGAGCAAGCCGGTGTTCAAAATTATTTCGCCACGGGCTCAAGAGCTATCCTTCTTGGCACTGCCATAATCAATATTTCCCATCTTGGCACTAACTTTAAGGCACGCACCCTGATCGACTCCGGATCAGAAGCGACATTCATAACCGAGCGACTGTTCAATCTAATTAGATTGCCATTCCAGGTGGTTCAAGCCCAAGTCTCGGGCTTAAACCAAACAGTAGCTGCTCAGTCCAAGAAGCTCTGCAGTTTCACCATCCGATCTCCGACTAGGCCCGCGTTGCAGTTGGAGACGACGGCCTATGTCCTTTTCCACTGGCGCATCCGAAATTCTATGAGAGCGCTCTGAGTGGAGCAAAAACCAACATCTGTGGCTCTCTCTTGGGGCAAGAGACCATTTTCGGCTGGGTATTAACTGGTCCAGTGTCAGCCTCAGCCCAAAGCAGAATTTCCTCTTTTTCGACACAGATCTCCTTTCGACATTCAAGTACGCGCAGCATGGCGAGTGAGTGAAGTGAACGCCAAATAAAATAACCTAAATAAAAAATCCGAAAGCGAAAGAGACGCTCTATGCGATGCAAGATCGCTTAAATATATAGTGATTTGTTATCTTAAATAATAAAACTATGAGTCAGAACGACACTCGCGCTCAGCGTCAGCGCGAGCATGACGAACGCCGGCACTCAATTCAACGCAACAACGCGTACTTCTCCTACGTCTCACCGACAATCCCAAACGCAGACATCGAGCGGTCAATAACCCATAGCCCAAGAAACCTTCTTCTACCAACAAATCAAGAAAGAGCGCGGTCCTGCTCTCCCGCTCTATTAGCTCCGACAGAAGCCACGCTACCTCCAACAACAACAGATGGAGACAGACCGACAGCCCGGTCTACCTCGTCATCGGCTGCACCCGCTCACGGTCTGACTAAGTCAGCGAAAGCAAAACCGCAAGCAATAAACGGTACTGCTGCACTACCAGCAAAACAAAACGAAAACGTAAACAAAAAAGCTGGGTCGACCTGGCAGACTGGAATGGACCGCTACATTACAATAAAGCGAAAGCTCAGCCCGGAAAATCAGATTTGGGAAACAAGCCGAAAAATACACGCGACAACTCTACCTTGATCAAAAATGTAGCCCCTGCAAATACCAACAGATTTGCCTTGCTGGTAGATACCGCTGAGGACGTGCCGCTCGGATCCGTTGATATCGAACCGAAGAAAACAAAGCCTCCGCCAATATACATCCGCGAGAAGAGCACAAGCGGTCTTGTAAATACTTTGATTGGCCTTATTGGAAAAGATAGCTTTCATATAATTCCCCTCGTAAGAGGTACTATCAATGAAATCAAACTTCAGACGAAAACGGAGGACGACTACAGAAAAGTCACAAACTATTTTACCGCACAAAAAATAGGCTTCTACACCTACCAGCTTAAACGCAGCAAGGGCCTGCAAGTAGTCCTGAAGGGCATTGAGTCTGATATTACGCCCGAAGAGATAACTGAGGCGCTAAAGAAAAAAGGGATTTTACGCCAAAAGCGTGTTCAATATCAAAAACAGAAACAGGCAGCCCCAACCATTCTTCAAGATTGAGCTTGAACCAGAAAACAAGCCTCCTAGAAAAAACGAGGTTCACCCAATTTACAAACTCCAGCTCCTTCTGCACCGCAGGATCACGGTAGAAGAGCCGCACAAACGTAACGCTCTTGTACAATGTACAAACTGCCAAGAGTATGGCCACACGAGGTCATATTGTACACTTCGCCCGGTGTGCGTAGTCTGTGGAGATCTCCACGACTCCAAACAGTGTCAAACTAACAAAGAAAATGCATGCGAGAAAAAATGCAATAACTGTGGGGGCAATCACACAGCAAACTACAGAGGCTGTCCAATCTACAAAGAGCTAAAAATCCGTCTTCGCAAAAGAATGAAGGAACAGCTACGCTGATACCATCAGAGACAAATCCTGAAGTAATTTTCTCGAAAGCAGCAAGTTTCGCTCCCTGGCCTACATCCAACACTAACAAGACAACATTTGCAAACGTTTTAAAATCAGGTATGACGCCTCCAACCCAAAATTACCGAACTCCACATGAAGTGCACACAAAATTAGACACACAACAAAACTATAACCCAGCTGCGTAGCAGGAAACAAAAACTGAAGCTATGATGCAAGCTTTACAACAGAGCATGATGGAATTTATGACATTTATGAAGGCCACCATTCAAAACCTTTTGATACAAATGCTTGTAGCCCAACAATCAAATAAATAATGCCTACCTTACGTATAGCTACGTGGAACGCCAATGGCGTTTCACAGCGCAAACTTGAGCTAGCTCAATTCCTACAATTCCTATCGACGTAATGCTTCTTTCGGAAACTCATCTTACAAGCAAATACAATTTTCAAATAAGAGACTACCATTTCTACGGTACAAATCATCCCGACATACTCATAAGGAAGCGTATGAAGCACCACTTTTACAAAGAATTTGCGGAAAATCATCTTCAGGCCACATCTATCAACATTCAGCTGGATGACAACACTCTCCTTACACTAGCGGCCGTAAAAAAACAAAAGTCACTGTGGCGAGCCCACTCAACTCTTCGCCCACCGAGTGAAACCGTTTTGCCGATAAGGAATTCCTCAGGTGGCTGGGCCCGTAGTGATGAAGACAGAGCCACCACATTTGCCGCTTACCTTCAAAATGTGTTCACGCCAAACCAGGGTACTAGCACATTCGCGCTACCGTCCTATCCCGTAAACCGCCACCAGCAACACACCCCAATTGTGTTTCGTCCTAAAGAAATAACTAAAATAATCAAAGACAATCTCAGCCCGAAAAAATCCCCCGGCTGCGACCGGAAATGATCATCCAGCTGCCACATTCTGCAGTTCGCTACATAACCAAGCTCTTTAATGCCATCACCAAACTTGGTTACTTTCCACAACGATGGAAGAGGTCGATCATCATAATGATTCCAAAGCCTGGTAAGAACCACACAGTCGCTTCATCTTACAGACCAATAAGTCTACTCTCATGCATTTCGAAACTATTCGAAAAATGCCTGCTGATCCGACTTAATCAACATCTGATATACCACAATATAATCCCAGCCCACCAATTTGGATTTCGCGAAAGCCATGGAACCATTGAACAGGTGAATCGTATTACAACGGAAATAAGAACTGCATTTGAATATCGCGAATACTGTACAGCAGTATTTTTAGACGTATCCCAAGCATTCGACAGAGTCTGGCTCGACGGCCTAATGTTTAAAATTGAAACATCCCTACCCGAAAGCACACACAAACTTCTAAAGTCTTACCTCTATGACAGAAAGTTTGCAGTGCGGTGCAACACGCTAACGCTAAACAGACAAGACTGTCCTCCGCTCTTGTTGAACAACATACCACTCCCGAAAGCAGATGAGGTAGCGTACCTAGGAGTACACCTTGACAGAAGACTCACATGGCGCAGGCACATTGAAGCCAAAAAAACCCAACTTAAACTCAAAGCCAACAACTTACACTGGCTCATCAACTCTGGTTCTCCGCTCAGCCTAGATCACAAGGTCTTGCTCTACAATTCTATATTGAAACCTATCTGGACCTATGGCTCACAGTTATGGGGCAATGCCAGCAACAGTAATATTGACATCATACAGCGAGCACAATCAAAGATTCTGAGAACCATCACTGGGGCACCGTGGTACGTTCGGAGTGAAAACATCCAAAGAGACTTAAATATCCCATCAGTTACCAACGCAATCACGGAACTTAAGGAAAAATACCATAGCAAGCTTTACTCGCACCCCAACCACCTAGCGCGAGGTCTAATCCAGCTCAGCAGCCGTTCCCGTCTCCGGCGAAAGGACCCACCAACCCAGCGAATAAATTATTATGGCCGTTTAATCATAGAACAGTTGAAAAAATAATACAACTGTTCAAAAAATAATTGTTATAGTTAAGATTTTTAAACTTATTGTTAGTTCTTATACAAGAAGATTCAATAAATAGCAGCAAAGTAAAAATAAAAAAAATAAAAAAAAAATTGCCTTGCTCACGAGCATTCCACGGGAGATTGCCGAAGCGGTGATCGTTGCAAGAAGTGCGACCGATCCCACAACACGCTGCTCCACATGCACGAGCAGGTTAGCTCGTTGTCGCGGTCGTGACTCCAACCGGTGCCAACCCGGCAAGCAGCTTCGGCCTCGTCCCAACGTTCCCGCCGGCAAAATCCGCCAACTCAGCGTAGAAGTTCACCGCCACGACGCCCGGAATCGGCCACGCCAGGCCCATCGCTCTCGTCGCTGCTGCAACGCCACAGCGTGAACATCCTTCCGACAGCACTGGTCAAGTTGGAGACCGGGACGAAGACCTTCGAGACCGCAGCACTTATCGATCCGTGCACCCCCATGAGCTGCATCGACGCTTCGTTGGCGTCAGCCTTTACGCTTCCGATGACCAATGTTGGCGACGAGAAGAAGTGCGGATCCGCACACCTGTTCGGCCATTGAGCGACACCGTGGTGTCCAAGTTCCGGGACATCATGATGGCTGATGACCAGTTCCATCGGCCTGCTACCGTCTCAATGGTCTTATGAGCAGATGTTTATCCAAAGGTTATCCAATCCGGATTCCTGACCTTCGACGAGGGAATGCCGGTCGCTCAGAAAACTGTTTTTGGGTGGATCGTGTCCGGTGCCTGCAGCCAGTCGTAGGATGGCTGTGTTGCAACCCCAGTGATTGCAAGGGGGGCGGAATGTTCAAGTTACGGGGTTTGGACTGTCACCCGCTCTCCGCTCCCTCTTACGCTCTCCCGCTCTTCACCTCAAAGTCTCCAAGGAGTCTCCGTTGCGCTTGGGAGAGCCTAACTAATTAGAATAAGCGGCAGTGTAAAAACTAACCACGCTGAATAAACATACGCCCGGTCGCGCCCGCGCAATTACGAAAAGTCTGGTGTTCGCTTTTCTTCGAGTGTTTCTTTTCAGCATATTTGGAAAATTCCAGGACAGCATCCCCCTACAACCCAACAGAGGTGATAATTAAGAGATGATAATTAAGAGGTGATTTTGGTTGTCTTCTTGTGCACTATGCACAGTAGCTGCTGTGAGAAGGGAATCTGGGTCATCTTTTCCTAGGAAGTTTTCCTGAGTTTGAACTCTAGATAGAGCGTCAGCTACACGATTTTTTTTACCGGGTAGATATTGAATATTATAATCGTATTCGTTAAGCTTTATCTTCCATCTCTGTAATTTCATATTGGGAATAGTTCCTTTTCTATTGCCGAATAGTTAAGTTCGTGTTCGTCGTGGTATGGGTTTATGCTCTTGGGATAATACAGCACCTATGGCTATATTAATTGCGTCTGTTGTCAGGGAAAATTTCTTTTCGAAGTCGGGGTATATTCGGATTGGATCGGACGTGATGAGTACTTTTAATTTCTCATTATCTTTTATGTTAATTACTGCTCCTTTCTTTAATTGCAAAATTGGGAATGAATTTACGTTTGAATCCGTAGAGTCCAAGGAATGATTTTATTCCTTTGTAGTTTTTTGTGGCATTGCAGTTATTTTGTTAGGGTTTGGTTTTATACCGTCTGTCGTAATAATGTAACCGAGAAATTCTGTCTCTTAGCTTATCAAATGCCTGTTTTAAGGACATTATGTGTTCTTCCAATGAAGTAGAATAAATGGTAATATCATCTAAATAAACTAAACAATTTATATAAATTAAGTCTTCCAGAAGATTGTTCATGCAGCGTTAAAATATTGCTGGTGCATCTTTCAGACCAAAAGGCATACGAGTGTATTCGTAATGTCCATGTTTTATTGAAAATGCTGTTTTGGTTTGACTGCTGGTCCATTTGAATTTGATGGAAACCTTTAGCTAGATCAATGGTTGTGAAGTATTGACAGCGTCCAAGCGTGTCTAATATTTCGTCCATTACTAGAATAGGGAATTTGTCGTTAATGATTATTTCATTGAAACTACGATATCGATGACTAATCGAAATTTTGGTTTACCAGAAGCATCACTTTTCTTTGTTTCAATCCAAATTATTATTTTTTGTTCTATCATTTCATTGATCTGCTTGTTAACTTCTTGATCACACGGTTGGGGGTATTTATATGTTTTTTTTGTAGACGGGGTCTTCGTGTTTTGTATGAATAGAGTGTTTAATCGTACTTGTGAAAGTCAAAGTTGCTCCCTTTCTTCTGTATTTAGATGTTCTAATCTAAATACGTTAGATTCTCTTAACTCGTCATCTAAGGCGTAGTTAGAGGATGTTACTAGAAGGGCTTCTTCTATGTATGGGGTGATAAGAGGGTTTTCCTCTGAGTTAGATGATTCGGGGTACTCATTAGTAAACTTTGATTCATTTGATCTTAAATGGGGTTTCCATTTAATTTTCTGGAGATTTTTCTCCTTTTTCTATATATGTAGAGGGGTTTCCTCTGAAATAGATGATTTGGGGTACATATTAGTAATTAATTAGTTTGATTCATCTGATTTTAAATGGAGTCTCCACTTTATTTTCTGGAGATTTTTGTCCTTTTACGAACTAGTGTCTACCAGGCATTTGAGGGTAATATTATTTATTGTGATTTTTAGGAAGGGGTCTCCACCTCCTCTGAGTCGCTTTCGGATTCTAAGGCTGGTTGAAGAAAATCTTCGTTACCTGTGTCCATTTTGTATTTGGCACTAGCACTTTCTCTCTGTCGTTTGACAGGAGGGTTTGGTGAATTCTTTGTTTGAAGTTTAAATGATTTTGGGCCTACCTATATTAAGTTTCTGTGTGAGCTCGCTTGCTAACCAAATCCAAGGTTCACAGGGTCTTGGAGTAGTGCTTGGATTTGAATTGTTTTTTTTTTCCCTTATATTTGGAAGTTTGGGGTTGGGTTTGTAATTATTGTATTGTAATTAATTTCAATAGAAAAAGATTTAATGCCAAACGTATACTAAGTCATCAATAATGACGAGGTACGTAAAGTAGTGGCCTTGCAAGTAAAAAATAAGATATGTTTCTTTAAACATGGAAAAAAGATTACTGCAAGATATGATATCGATGATTTATATACAAATGGAGTTCTTGATTTAAATAAATTTTTCCAAAAGCTTGAAATGCAGGCCGGTATATATAAAATCAATCATCTCAAAATGGCACTGTGGGAAAATATCTTTGAATATGTTTCAATAGATAATTTTAACCAAAAGTGCAATAAAATATTAAAAAAAAAGTAAGAGTAGCGTTACTCAACACGGTGACAATGAAAATGAAAAAGAAGCAATTTTGTCTACACTACATGATGATCCATTACAAGGAGTTCATACGGGCATTGCAAAAACCTTGGCCAAGGTCAAAAGACATTATTTTTGAAAGGTATTTCTAAACAAATAACAGACTGACTACATTAAAAAATATCAAAAATGTCAAAAAGCAAAAATAACAACGCACACTTAGACCCCAATGACTTTAACTGAAAGCCCTGATCTTGCTATCGACAGAGTGATAGTGGACACTATAGGTCCTCTAGCAAAGTCGAAAAATGGCAACGAATATGCAGTCACTCTCATTTGTGAATTAACGAAATATTTAGTTGCAATTCCCATACCAAACAAAAGCGCAACAAGAGTCGCTAAAGCAATTTTCGAATCTTTTATTCTTACTTATGGTCCAATGAAGACGTTCATTACGGACATGGGTACAGAGTATAAGAATTCAATCATTACAGTTCTTTGCAAATATCTAAAAATTAAAAATATAACGTCTACCCTCACCACCATCAAACAGTAGGTGTAGTCAAAAGAAGTCATAGAACTCTAAGTGAATACATACGATCTTACATATCGGTTGATAAAACTGATTGGGATGTAGGGCTTCATTATTTCGTCTATTGTTTTAATACAACCCCTTCTATTGTACAAAATTATTGTCCATATGAGCTTGTTTTTGGTAGAACAAATAATTTACCGAGAATAAGTATTCGTAAATTATTAACAAGACCGCGTTTACTACGTTTTACAATTATTATACCGTTCATTTCTCTTTTAAGTTTTTCTACTAAATGCTGTATTTGGGGTAATTTATTAAAAGGTTGAATTTGTTCTTCATAAGTATTTTCAGTTTTAGTAATGTTAATAGATAAGTAATATTCGTAGCTTATCGATAAATCTATTGATCCGGTTTGAAAGATTAGGTAGCCGTTTATGGCCTGGATAGGAGTTATTGTTAATTATTTTGTTAATTGTCGATAGGAGGCATAACATGAGTATCATGCTCGGGAGTTGGTCTGGAATTATCGTTATTATATTTACTTTTATTAATTTTCTTTTTCTTTTTAAACTTAGGCTTATACCTCTATTTGTTTCTTCGAAGTGTTTATCATCTATTTGTCTTAAATTTCCTGTCCTTTTGAATGGGTTAGTCGTTTTTGATCTAACTGGAGGGGATTCTTTGAAAGTCGTGTCTCTTCTCATTGATATTGTCAATTATGTTTACTTTATTTTGTTGAGTGTCACTGGCAGCGGTTATGGCAAAAATGAATCTTAATTTTTCATTAACGGTTTTATGAAATCAAAATATGAAATTTTATGAATGTCAGAA
>NW_007931089.1:0-995 GCF_000001215.4 Drosophila melanogaster | reverse complement strand
GCATTTATCTGTACGGCGCTCATTCCTTGTTCTTTTTGTTATCTACTGCATTTCGTCTGTCTGTCGCCAATTGCCACTTCTTCGTCTGTCGGAAGAGACTAAAGTTGTGCATTCGATATAGCTCTTTGTCGGCCCTTGCTGCTGTAAACAATTCGCGAAATAAACAGTATCGTAAAATAAACAAACTTTCTTCGGCTATTTATTATTCGCAACAGCTATTAAAAAAGCTCAATAGCTAAACATAGCTCTTTTAGTTTCAAGCTAATCTCTACTTTTTACTTCTATCAGTGAGGCGTATTTAGAATAAATGTCGAAATATAAATGTAGATAATAAATGTAGAAATCCATGACATACTTGTCTCTGGGACTAAAGGTTTCGGGGGTTGTTCAAGGGTTAATTTTGGGTTTCTATGTTCAGTTTTAGCGATGTTACAGATTTCACATTCGTTTATGATGTTTTGGATGAGTTTTTAATAATCAATAATAAAGTTCTTTGAACTGAAGTGTGAGTTTTTCTATACCAAGGTGTAATAACTCTTTACGTGTTTTGAGAAAGATTTACTTGAATTGGGCGTATGTTTCAATGCCTATTAATTTTCTCTTAGTTTTCATAGTTTTAGTGAAACTGTCGGGACTTATGATTTGAATATACGCATTTTGAAATATTTGAAAGTCGATCTCGTCAGGAAAGAAAATAACACTTTTCTTTGTGCAGAAGTATTCATTAATAATATCTTTAGCAAGGGTAACAGTCATTTCTTTATAACTGATTTTTATTCTGGTTTTATAAAAATATTTTATGATTTGGACGTCGTCAAAAGTGTCTTTTGTGAATTCGAATTGTCTGTTATAATAATTAAGAGGTAATAATTAAGAGATGATAATTAAGAGGTGATTTTGGTTGTCTTCTTGTGCACTATGCACAGTAGCTGCTGTGGGAAGGGAAGCTGGGTCATCTTCTCCTAGGAAGTTTTCCTGAGTTTGAACTCTAGATA
>NW_007931088.1:21550-22882 GCF_000001215.4 Drosophila melanogaster | reverse complement strand
TTTTGCGCAGCTTATTACCATTGCTAACGATCCCTTTTACTTTTGGAAGGATTAAGCGAAATCAAATTTTGGGCAAATTTTCATATTTTTTGTAACATCATCAAAATTTGCAAAATATGTCCAAAAAATTTAATATCCATTTTGGACCACAGTTTGATTGGAAATTTAATTACGATCTCAGCGAGGTATGAGATTCCATATTCAGACAATTATTTTTAAAGTTGTGGCAGAAAAGCCTGATTATTTGATGACCGAAATTTGGAAAAACGGATTTTGGCAAAAAGTTGAGATTTACAAGCGGAATTTTTGTCATAACTTGGCTCAAAATGGTCATATAGATGTAAGTATAACTGTTTTGTGCAGCTTATTACCATTGCTAACGATCCCTATTACTTTTTGAAGGATTTAGGGAAATCAATTTTTGGGCAAATTTTCACATATTTTGTAACATCATCAAAATTTGCAAAATATGTCAAAAAAATTTAATTTTCATATTTGAGCACAGTTTGATTGGAAATTTAATTACGAGGTCAGCGAGGTATGCGATTCCATATTCAGACAATTATTTTAAAGTTGTGGCAGAAAAGCCTGATTATCTGATGACCGAAATTTGGAAAAACGGATTTTGGCAAAAAGTTGAGATTACAAACGGAATTTTTGTCATAACTTGGCTAAAAAGGGTCATATACATGCAAGTATAACTGTTTTGCGCAGCTTATTACCATTGCTAACGATCCCTTTTACTTTTGGAAGGATTTAGCGAAATCAATATTTGGGCAAATTTTCATATTTCTTGTAACATCATCAAAATTTGCAAAATATGTGCACAAAATTTAATTTCTATTTTTGAACACATATTAATTGTAAATGTAATTACGAGGTCAGCGACGTATGAGATTCCATATTCAGACAGTTAGACAATTCAGACAATTTTTAAAGTTGTGGCAGAAAAGCCTGATTATCTGATGACCGAAATTTGGAAACACGGATTTTGGCAAAAAGTTGAGATTAACAAACGGAATTTTTGTCATAACTTGGCTAAAAAGGGTCATATACATGCAAGTATAACTGTTTTGCGCAGCTTATTACCATTGCTAACGATCCCTTTTACTTTTGGAAGGATTTAGCGAAATCAATATTTGGGCAAATTTTCATATTTCTTGTAACATCATCAAAATTTGCAAAATATGTGCACAAAATTTAATTTCTATTTTTGAACACATATTAATTGTAAATTTAATTACGAGGTCAGCGAGGTATGCGATTCCATATTCAGACAGTTATTTTAAAGTTGTGGCAGAAAAGCCTGATTATCTGATGACCGAAATTTGG
>NW_007931088.1:4798-21050 GCF_000001215.4 Drosophila melanogaster | reverse complement strand
TTACTTTTGGAAGGATTTAGCGAAATCAAATTTTGGGCAAATTTTCATATTTTTGGTACATCATCAAAATTTGCAAAATATGTCCAAAAAATTTAATTTCCATTTTGTACCACAGTTTGATTGGAAATTTAATTACGATCTCAGCGAGGTATGAGATTCCATATTCAGACAATTATTTTTAAAGTTGTGGCAGAAAAGCCTGATTATTTGATGACCGAAATTTGGAAAAACGGATTTTGGCAAAAAGTTGAGATTTACAAGCGGAATTTTTGTCATAACTTGGCTCAAAATGGTCATATAGATGTAAGTATAACTGTTTTGTGCAGCTTATTACCATTGCTAACGATCCCTATTACTTTTTGAAGGATTTAGGGAAATCAATTTTTGGGCAAATTTTCACATATTTTGTAACATCATCAAAATTTGCAAAATATGTCAAAAAAATTTACTTTTCATATTTGAGCACAGTTTGATTGGAAATTTAATTACGAGGTCAGCGAGGTATGCGATTCCATATTCAGACAATTATTTTAAAATTGTGGCAGAAAAGCCTGATTATCTGATGACCGAAATTTGGAAAAACGGATTTTGGCAAAAAGTTGAGATTTACAAACGGAATTTTTGTCATAACTTGGCTAAAAAGGGTCATATAGATGCAAGAATAACTATTTTTAGCAGTTAATTACCAGTGCTAACGATCCCTTTTACTTTTGGAAGGATTTAGCGAAATCAAATTTTGGGCAAATTTTCATAGTTTTGGTAACATCACCAAAATTTGCAAAATATGTCCAAAAAATTTAATTTCCATTTTGGACCACAGTTTGATTGGAAATTTAATTACGAGGTCAGCGAGGTATGCGATTCCATATTCAGACAGTTATTTTAAAGTTGTGGCAGAAAAGCCTGATTATCTGATGACCGAAATTTGGAAAAACGGATTTTGGCAGAAAGTTGAGATTTACAAACGGAATTTTTGTCATACCTTGGCTAAAAAGGGTCATATAGATGCAAGAATAACTATTTTTAGCAGTTAATTACCTGTGCTAACGATCCCTTTTACTTTTGGAAGGATTTAGCGAAATCAATATTTGGGCAAATTTTCATATTTCTTGTAACATCATCAAAATTTGCACACTATGTCAAAGAAATTTAATTTCCATTTTTGAACACAGTTTGAATGGAAATTTAATTACGAGCTCAGCGAGGCATAAGGTTCCATATTCAGTCAAATATTTTTAATGTTGTGGCAGAAAAGACTGATTATTTGATAACCGAAATTTGGAAATGCGGATTTTGCCAAAAAGTTGATATTTACAAACAAAATTTTTGTCATAACTTGGCTAAAAAGGGTCATATAGATGCAAGAATAACTATTTTTAGCAGTTAATTACCAGTGCTAACGATCCCTTTTACTTTTGGAAGGATTTAGCGAAATCAAATTTTGGGCAAATTTTCATATTTTTGGTAACATCATCAAAATTTGCAAAATATGTCCAAAAAATTTAATTTCCATTTTGTACCACAGTTTGATTGGAAATTTAATTACGATCTCAGCGAGGTATGAGATTCCATATTCAGACAATTATTTTTAAAGTTGTGGCAGAAAAGCCTGATTATTTGATGACCGAAATTTGGAAAAACGGATTTTGGCAAAAAGTTGAGATTTACAAGCGGAATTTTTGTCATAACTTGGCTCAAAATGGTCATATAGATGTAAGTATAACTGTTTTGTGCAGCTTATTACCATTGCTAACGATCCCTATTACTTTTTGAAGGATTTAGGGAAATCAATTTTTGGGCAAATTTTCACATATTTTGTAACATCATCAAAATTTGCAAAATATGTCAAAAAAATTTACTTTTCATATTTGAGCACAGTTTGATTGGAAATTTAATTACGAGGTCAGCGAGGTATGCGATTCCATATTCAAACAATTATTTTAAAATTGTGGAAAAAAAGCCTGATTATCTGATGACCGAAATTTGGAAAAACGGATTTTGGCAAAAAGTTGAGATTTACAAACGGAATTTTTGTCATAACTTGGCTAAAAAGGGTCATATAGATGCAAGAATAACTATTTTTAGCAATTAATTACCACTGCTAACGATCCCTTTTACTTTTGGAAGGATTTAACGAAATCAAATTTTGGGCAAATTTTCATAGTTTTGGCAACATCACCAAAATTTGCAAAATATGTCCAAAAAATTTAATTTCCATTTTGGACCACAGTTTGATTGGAAATTTAATTACGAGGTCAACGAGGTATGCGATTCCATATTCAGACAGTTATTTTAAAGTTGTGGCAGAAAAGCCTGATTATCTGATGACCGAAATTTGGAAAAACGGATTTTGGCAGAAAGTTGAGATTTACAAACGGAATTTTTGTCATAACTTGGCTAAAAAGGGTCATATACATGCAAGTATAACTGTTTTGCGCAGCTTATTACCATTGCTAACGATCCCTTTTACTTTTGGAAGGATTTAGCGAAATCAATATTTGGGCAAATTTTCATATTTTTTGTAACATCATCAAAATTTGCAAAATATGTGCACAAAATTTAATTTCTATTTTTGAACACATATTAATTGTAAATGTAATTACGAGGTCAGCGACGTATGAGATTCCATATTCAGACAATTAGACAATTCAGACAATTTTTAAAGTTGTGGCAGAAAAGCATGATTATTTGATGACGGAAATTTGGAAACACGGATTTTGGCAAAAAGTTGAGATTAACAAACGGAATTTTTGTCATAATTTGGCTAAAAAGGGTCATATACATGCAAGTATAACTGTTTTGCGCAGCTTATTACCATTGCTAACGATCCCTTTTACTTTTGGAAGGATTTAGCGAAATCAATATTTGGGCAAATTTTCATATTTCTTGTAACATCATCAAAATTTGCAAAATATGTGCACAAAATTTAATTTCTATTTTTGAACACATATTAATTGTAAATTTAATTACGAGGTCAGCGAGGTATGCGATTCCATATTCAGACAGTTATTTTAAAGTTGTGGCAGAAAAGCCTGATTATCTGATGACCGAAATTTGGAAAAACGGATTTTGGCAGAAAGTTGAGATTTACAAACGGAATTTTTGTCATACCTTGGCTAAAAAGGGTCATATAGATGCAAGTATAACTGTTTTGCGCAGCTTTTTACCATTGCTAACGATCCCTTTTACTTTTGGAAGGATTTAGCGAAATTTTATTTGGGCAAATTTTCATATTTCTTGTAACATCATCAAAATTTGCAAAATATGTCAAAAGAATTCAATATTCATTTTTGAACACAGTTTGATTGGAAATTTAATTACGAGTTCAGGTATGACATTCCATACTCAGACAAATATTTTTAAAGTTGTGGCGGAAAAAATTGATTATTTGACCGAAATTTGGAAAAACGGATTTTGCCAAAAAGTTGATATTTACAAACGGAATTTTTTCATAACTTGGCTAAAAATGGGCATATAGATGTAAGTATAACTGTTTTGTGCAGCTTATTACCATTGCTAACGATCCCTTTTACTTTTGGAAGGATTTAACGAAATCAATATTTGGGCAAATTTTCATATTTCTTGTAACATTTTAATTTCTATTTTTGAACACATATTAATTGTAAATTTAATTACGAGGTCAGCGAGGTATGCGATTCCATATTCAGACAATTATTTTAAAGTTGTGGCAGAAAAGACTGATTATTTGATAACCGAAATTCGGAAAAGCGGATTTTGCCAAAAAGTTGATATTTACAAACAAAATTTTTGTCATAACTTGGCTAAAAAGGGTCATATAGATGCAAGAATAACTATTTTTAGCAGTTAATTACCAGTGCTAACGATCCCTTTTACTTTTGGAAGGATTTAGCGAAATCAAATTTTGGGCAAATTTTCATATTTTTGGTAACATCATCAAAATTTGCAAAATATGTCCAAAAAATTTAATTTCCATTTTGGACCACAGTTTGATTGGAAATTTAATTACGATCTCAGCGAGGTATGAGATTCCATATTCAGACAATTATTTTTAAAGTTGTGGCAGAAAAGCCTGATTATTTGATGACCGAAATTTGGAAAAACGGATTTTGGCAAAAAGTTGAGATTTACAAGCGGAATTTTTGTCATAACTTGCCTAAAAATGGTCGTATAGATGCAAGTATAACTGTTTTGCGCAGCTTATTATCATTGCTAACGATCCCTATTACTTTTTGAAGGATTTAGGGAAATCAATTTTTGGGCAAATTTTCACATATTGTTACAAAACATCATCAAAATTTGCGAAATATGTCCACAAAATTTAATTTCCATTTTGGACCACAGTTTGATTGGAAATTTCATTTCGAGCTCAGTGAGGTATGACATTCCGTATTCAGACCAATATTTTAAAAGTTGTTGCAAAAAAACTGATTATTCGATGACCGAAATTTGGATAAACGGATTTTGCCAAAAAGTTGATATTTACAAACGGAATTTTCGTCATAACTTGGCTAAAAATGGGCATATAGATGTAAGAATAACTGTTCTGAGCAGTTAAATACCACTGCTAAAGATCCCTATTACTTTTTGAAGGATTTAAGGAAATCAATTTTTGGGCAAATTTTCACATATTTTGTAACATCATCAAAATTTGCAAATATGTCCAAAAAATTTAATTTTCATATTTGAACACAGTTTGATTGGAAATTTAATTACCAGCTCAACGAGGTATGAGATTCCATATTCAGACAATTATTTTGAAAGTTGTGGCAAAAAAACTGATTATTTGAAATTTGGATAAACGGATTTTGCCAAAAAGTTGATATTTACAAACGGAATTTTTGTCTAACTTGGCTAAGAAGGGTCATATAGATACTAGAATAACTCTTTTGAGCAGTTAAATACCAGTGCTAACGATCCCTATTACTTTTTGAAGGATTTAGGGAAATCAATTTTTGATCAAATTTTGCCTTTTTTTTTGTAACATCATCAATATTTGCCAAATATGTCAAAGAAATTTATTTTCCATTTTTGAACACAGTTTGATTGGAAATTTAATTACGATTTCCGCGAGGTGTAATATTCCATATTCAGACAATTATTTTTAAAATTGTGGCAGAAAAACAGATTATTTGATGACCGAAATTTGGATAAACGGATTTTTCCAAAAAGTTGATATTTACAAACGGAATTTTTGTCATAACTTTGCTAAGAAGGGTCATATAGATGCAAGAATAACTGTTTTGAGCAGCTTATTACCATTGCTAACGATCCCTATTACTTTTTGAATTTTTTAGGGAAATCAATTTTTGGTCAAATTTTCATATTTTTTGTAACATCATCAAAATTTGCAAAATATGTCAAAGAAATTTTGAACACAGTTTGATTGGAAATTTAATTACGAGCTCAGCGAGGTATGAGATTCCATATTCAGACAATTATTTTGAAAGTTATGGCAAAAAAACTGATTATTTGATGACCGAAATTTGGATAAACGGATTTTGCCAAAAAGTTGATATTTACAAACGGAATTTTCGTCATAATTTGGCCAAAAATGGGCATATAGACAGCATAACTGTTTTGAGCAGTTAAATACCAGTGCTAACGATCCCTTTTACTTTTTGAAGGATTTAGGGAAATCAATTTTTGGGCAAATTTTCACATATTTTGTAACATCATCAAAATTTGCAAATATGTCCAAAAAATTTAATTTTCATATTCCAACACAGTTTGGTTGGAAATTTAATTACGAGCTCAACGAGGTATGAGATTCCATATTCAGACAATTATTTTGAAAGTTGTGGCAAAAAAATTTGATTATTTGAAATTTGGATAAACGGATTTTGCCAAAAAGTTGATATTTACAAACGGAATTTTTGTCATAACTTGGCTAAGAAGGGTCATATAGATGCAAGAATAACTGTTTTGAGCAGTTAAATACCAGTGCTAACGATCCCTAAAACTTTTGGAAGGATTTAGCGAAATCAATTTTTGGGCAAATTTTCATATTTTTTGTAACTCCATAAAAATTTGCAAAATATATCCAAAAAATTTAATTTCCATTTTTGAACACATTTTAATTGGAATTTTAATTACGAGCTTAGCGAGGTATGAGATTCCATATTCAGACAATTATTTTTATAGTTGTGGCAGAAAAGCCTGATTATCTGATGACCGAAATTTGGAAAAACGGATTTTGGCAAAAAGTTGAGATTTGCAAACGGAATTTTTGTCATAACTTGCCTAAAAAGGGTCGTATAGATGCAAGTATAACTGTTTTGCGCAGCTTATTACCATTGCTAACGATCCCTATTACTTTTTGAAGGATTTAGGGAAATCAATTTTTGGGCAAATTTTCACTTATTTTGTAACATCATCAAAATTTGCGAAATATGTCCACAAAATTTAATTTCCATTTTGGACCACAGTTTGATTGGAAATTTAATTTCGAGCTCAGCGAGGTATGAGATTCCATATTCAGACAATTATTTTAAAAGTTGTTGCAAAAAAACTGATTGTTTCATGACCGAAATTCGGAAAAACGGATTTCGCCAAAAAGTTGATATTTACAAACGGAATTTTTGTCATAACTTGCCTAAAAAGGGTCGTATAGATGCAAGTATAACTGTTTTGCGCAGCTTATTACCATTGCTAACGATCCCTATTACTTTTTGAAGGATTTAGGGAAATCAATTTTTGGGCAAATTTTCACTTATTTTGTAACATCATCAAAATTTGCGAAATATGTCCACAAAATTTAATTTCCATTTTGGACCACAGTTTGATTGGAAATTTAATTTCGAGCTCAGCGAGGTATGAGATTCCATATTCAGACAATTATTTTAAAAGTTGTTGCAAAAAAACTGATTGTTTCATGACCGAAATTCGGAAAAACGGATTTCGCCAAAAAGTTGATATTTACAAACGGAATTTTCGTCATAACTTGGCTAAAAATGGGCATATAGATGTAAGAATAACTGTTCTGAGCAGTTAAATACCAGTGCTAAAGATCCCTATTACTTTTTGAAGGATTTAGGGAAATCAATTTTTGGGCAAATTTTCACATCTTTTGTAACATCATCAAAATTTGCAAATATGTCCAAAAAATTTAATTTTCATATTCGAACACAGTTTGATTGGAAATTTAATTACGAGCTCAGCGAGGTATGAGATTCCATACTCAAACAATTATTTTGAAAGTTGTGGCAAAAAAACTGATTATTTGAAATTTGGATAAACGGATTTTGCCAAAAAGTTGATATTTACAAACGGAATTTTTGTCTAACTTGGCTAAGAAGGGTCATATAGATACTAGAATAACTCTTTTGAGCAGTTAAATACCAGTGCTAACGATCCCTAAAACTTTTGGAAGGATTTAGCGAAATCAATTTTTGGGCAAATTTTCACATATTTTGTTACATCATCAAAAGTTGCAAATATGTCCAAAAAATTTAATTTTTATATTTGAACACAGTTTGATTGGAAATTTAATTACGAGCTCAGCGAGGTATGAGATTCCATATTCAGACAATTATTTTTATAGTTGTGGCAGAAAAGCCTGATTACTTGATGACCGAAATTTGGAGAAACTGATTTTGCCAAAAAGTTGATATTTACAAACGAAATTTTTGTCATAACTTGGCTAAAAAGGGTCATATAGATGTAAGTATAACTTTTTCGCGCAGCTTATTACCATTGCTAACGATCCCTAAAACTTTTGAAAGGATTTAGCGAAATCAATTTTTGGTCAAATTTTAATTTTTTTTGTAACATCATCAAAATTTGCAAAATATGTCAAAGAAATTTAATTTCCATTTTTGAACACAGTTTGTTGGAAATTTAATTACCAGCTCAGCGAGGTATGAGATTCCATATTCAGACAATTATATTAAAGTTGTTACAAAAAACTGGTTATTTGATGACCGAAATTTGGAAAAACGGATTTTGCCAAAAAGTTGATATTTACAAACGGAATTTTCGTTATAAATTGGCTAAAATGGTCATATAGATGTAAGAATAACGGTTTCGAACAGCTTATTACCAGCGCTAACGATTACTATCACTTTTTGAAGGATTCAGGGAAATCAATTTTCGTATTTTTGTAATGACCCCCCAAAAAAATTTGAAAAGTATGGCAAAAAAACATAATTTCCATTTTTGAACACATTTTAATAGTAAATGTAATTACGAGCTCAGCGAGGTATGACATTCCGTATTCAAACAAATATTTATAAAGTTGTGGCAAAAAAAAAACTGATTATTTAATGACCGAAATTTGGAAAAACGGATTTTGCCAAAAAGTTGATAACGATTACTATCACTTTTTGAAGGATTTAGGGAAATCAATTTTTGGGTAAATTTTCGTATTTTTTGTAATGACCCCCCACAAAAATTTGCAAAGTATGGCAAAAAACTTAGTTTCCATTTTTGAACACATTTTAATTTTAAATGTAATTACGAGCTCAGTGAGGATTACATTCCGTATTCAGACAATTATTTTTAAAGTTGTGGCAAAAAAAACTGATTATTTAATGACCGAAATTTGGAAAAACGGATTTTGCCAAAAAGTTGATAACGATTACTATCACTTTTTGAAGGATTTAGGGAAATCAATTTTTGGGTAAATTTTCGTACTTTTTGTAATGACCCCCCATAAAAATTTGAAAAGTATGGCAAAAAAACATAATTTCCATTTTTGAACACATTTTAATTGTAAATGTAATTACGAGCTCAGTGAGGATTACATTCCGTATTCAGACAATTATTTTTAAAGTTATGCAAAAAAACTGATTATTTTATGACAGAAATTTGGAAAAACGGATTTTGCCAAAGAGTTGATATTTACAATCGGAATTTTCGTCATTACTCGGCTAAAATGGTCATATAGATGTAAGAATAACGGTTTTTAACAGCTTATTACCAGCGCTAACGATTACTATCACTTTTTGAAGGATTTAGGGAAATCAATTTTTGGGTAAATTTTCGTATTTTTTGTAATGACCCCCCATAAAAATTTGAAAAGTATGGCAAAAAAACATAATTTCCATTTTTGAACACATTTTAATTGTAAATGTAATTACGAGCTCAGCGAGGTATGACATTCCGTATTCAGACAAATATTTATAAAGTTGTGGCAAAAAGAAACTGATTATTTAATGACCGAAATTTGGAAAAACGCATTTTGCCAAAGAGTTGATATTTACAATCGGAATTTTCGTCATTACTCGGCTAAAATGGTCATATAGATGTAAGAATAACGGTTTTGAACAGCTTATTACCAGCGCTAACGAGTACTATCACTTTTTGAAGGATTTAGGGAAATCAATTTTTGGGTCAAATTTCGTATTTTTTTTAATGACCCCCCATAAAAATTTGCAAAGTATGGCAAAAAAAAATAATTTCAATTTTTGAACACATTTTAATTGTAAATGTAATTACGAGCTCAGCGAGGTATGACATTCCGTATTCAGACAAATATTTATAAAGTTGTGGCAAAAAAAACTGATTATTTGATGACCGAAATTTGGAAAAACGGATTTTGGCAAAAAGTTGATATTTACAAACGGAATTTTCGTCATTACTCGGCTAAAATGGTCATATAGATGTAAGAATAACGGTTTTTAACAGCTTATTACCAGCGCTAACGATTACTATCACTTATTGAAGGATTTAGGGAAATCAATTTTTGTGTCAATTTTCGTATTTTTTAACAGCTTTTTGCCAGCGCTAACAATTACTATCACTTTTTGAAGGATTTAGGGAAATCAATTTTTGGGTCAAATTTCGTATTTTTTGTAATAACCCCCTATAAAAATTTGAAAAGTTTGGCAAAAAAACATAATTTCCATTTTTGAACACATTTTAATTGTAAATGTAATTACGAACTCAGCGAGGTATGACATTCCGTATTCAGACAAATATTTATAAAGTTGTGGCAAAAAAAACTGATTATTTAATGACCGAAATTTGGAAAAAATATTTACAAACGGAATTTTCGTCATTACTCGGCTAAAATGGTCATATAGATGTAAGAATAACGGTTTTTAACAGCTTATTACCAGCGCTAACGATTACTATCACTTATTGAAGGATTTAGGGAAATCAATTTTTGGGTCAAATTTCGTATATTTTGTAATGACCCCCCATAAAAATTTGCAGAGTATGGCAAAAAACATAATTTCCATTTTTGAACACATTTTAATTTTAAATGTAATTAGGAGCTCAGTGAAGATTACATTCCGTATTCAGACAATTATTTTTAAAGTTGTTGCAAAAAAAAATGATTATTTTATGACCGAAATTTGGAAAAACGGATTTTGTCAAAGAGTTGATATTTACAATCGGAATTTTCGTCATTACTCGGCTAAAATGGTCATGTAGATGAAAGAATAACGGTTTTTAACAGCTTATTACCAGCGCTAAAGATTACTATCACTTTTTGAAGGATTTAGGGAAATCAATTTTTGGGTCAATTTTCGTATTTTTTGTAATGACCCCCCATAAAAATTTGCCAGATAAGGCCAAAAAAAATTATTTACATTTTTGAAGACAGTTTGATTGTAAATTTAATTACGAGCTCAGCGATGCTTAACATTCCGTATTCAGACAATGATTTTTAAAGTTGTGGCAAGAAAATTGATTATTTGAAGACCGAAATTTGGAAAAACGGATTTTGCCAAAAAGTTGATATTTACAAAAGGAATTTTCGTCATTACTTGGCTAATATGGTCATATAGATGTAAGAATAACGGTTTTGAACAGCTTATTACCAGCGCTGATTACTATCACTTTTTGAAGAATTTAGGGAAATCAATTTTTGGGCCAAATTTCGTATTTTTTGTAATGACCCCCCATAAAAATTTGAAAAGTATAGCAAAAAAACATAATTTCCATTTTTGAACACATTTTAATTGTAAATGTAATGACGAGCTCAGCGAGGTATGACATTCCGTATTCAGACAAATATTTCTAAAGTTGTGCCAAAAAAAAACTGTAGCATATTGGACTAATCTACCCTTAGAATACAATAAATGATTGGGTATAACATAGCGTCAATACATTGTGACACTTTGTCGTAATAAATATAAATATACAAATATACAAAAAGACCACCAAAAACTACGTAAGCACTCCAGCGCCTAAGTAATACGATCTAACGCTTATACATAAGCCGATCGCGGAGCGTGGGAATGCATGCACTTTGCAGCTCAAGTGGTCAATGCCTTCTGCATACATATGTATATGTACAAATGTAAGTAATAATACATAGATATAAGCAATGTATGTGCGGGTTAGCTGAACCCAACTTCAGCACACTTTGATTATTCGAATAAACCGTTTCAAGCAGAGCAGAAGCTCTGAGCTCCAGAGCCAAGTCTATTTCATCAACTAGCAAAATACCGTACTACTTGTTGAACCTATCACAAAACTGATTATTTAATGACCGAAATTTGGAAAAAAACGGATTTTGCCAAAAAGTTGATATTTACAAACGGAATTTTCGTCATTACTCGGCTAAAATGGTCATATAGATGTAAGAATAACGGTTTTGAACAGCTTATTACCAGCGCTAACGATTACTATCACTTTTTGAAGGATTTGGGGAAATCAATTTTTGGGTCAAATTTCGTATTTTTTAACAGCTTTTTACCAGCGCTAACGATTACTATCACTTTTTGAAGGATTTAGGGAAATCAATTTTTGGGTAAATTTTCGTATTTTTTGTAATGACCCCCCATAAAAATTTGAAGAGTATGGCAAAAAAACATAATTTCCATTTTTGAACACATTTTAATTGTAAATGTAATTACGAGCTCAGTGAGGATTACATTCCGTATTCAGACAATTATTTTTAAAGTTGTTGCAAAAAAACTGATTATTTTATGACCGAAATTTGGAAAAACGGATTTTGTCAAAGAGTTGATATTTACAATCGGAATTTTCGTCATTACTCGGCTAAAATGGTCATGTAGATGTAAGAATAACGGTTTTTAACAGCTTATTACCAGCGCTAAAGATTACTATCACTTTTTGAAGGATTTAGGGAAATCAATTTTTGGGTCAAATTTCGTATTTTTTAACAGCTTTTTGCCAGCGCTAACGATTACTATCACTTTTTGAAGGATTTAGGGAAATCAATTTTTGGGTAAATTTTCGTATTTTTTGTAATGACCCCCCATAAAAATTTGAAGAGTATGGCAAAAAAACATCATTTCCATTTTTGAACACATTTTAATTGTAAATGTAATTACGAGCTCAGTGAGGATTACATTCCGTATTCAGACAATTATTTTTAAAGTTGTTGCAAAAAAACTGATTATTTTATGACCGAAATTTGGAAAAACGGATTTTGCCAAAGAGTTGATATTTACAATCGGAATTTTCGTCATTACTCGGCTAAAATGGTCATGTAGATGTAAGAATAACGGTTTTTAACAGCTTATTACCAGCGCTAAAGATTACTATCACTTTTTGAAGGATTTAGGGAAATCAATTTTTGGGTCAAATTTCGTATTTTTTAACAGCTTTTTGCCAGCGCTAACGATTACTATCACTTTTTGAAGGATTTAGGGAAATCAATTTTTGGGTAAATTTTCGTATTTTTTGTAATGACCCCCCATTAAAATTTGAAGAGTATGGCAAAAAAACATAATTTCCATTTTTGAACACATTTTAATTGTAAATGTAATTACGAGCTCAGTGAGGATTACATTCTGTATTCAGACAATTATTTTTAAAGTTGTTGCAAAAAAACTGATTATTTTATGACCGAAATTTGGAAAAACGGATTTTGTCAAAGAGTTGATATTTACAATCGGAATTTTCGTCATTACTTGGCTAAAATGGTCATATAGATGTAAGAATAACGGGTTTGAACTGCTTATTACCAGCGCTAACGATTACTATCACTTTTTGAAGGATTTAGGGAAATCAATTTTTTAGGTCAATTTTCGTATTTTTTGTAATGACCCCTCATAAAAATTTGCAAGATAAGGCCAAAAAAAAATTATTTACATTTTTGAAGACAGTTTGATTGTAAATTT
Source organism: Drosophila melanogaster (assembly GCF_000001215.4). Lineage (NCBI taxonomy): Eukaryota > Metazoa > Arthropoda > Insecta > Diptera > Drosophilidae > Drosophila > Drosophila melanogaster. Next base: position 8,028 of record NW_007931088.1, on the reverse strand, counting down.
AATTACGAGCTCAGCGATGCCTAACATTCCGTATTCAGACAATTATTTTTAAAGTTGTGGCAAGAAAATTGATTATTTGAAGACCGAAAATTGGAAAAACTGATTTTGCCAAAAAGTTGATATTTACAAACGGAATTTTCGTCATTACTTGGCTAAAATGGTCATATAGATGTAAGAATAACGGGTTTGAACTGCTTATTACCAGCGCTAACGATTACTATCACTTTTTGAAGGATTTAGGGAAATCAATTTTTGTGTCAATTTTCGTATTTTTTGTAATGACCCCCCATAAAAATTTGCAAGATAAGGCCAAAAAAAAATTATTTACATTTTTGAAGACAGTTTGATTGTAAATTTAATTACGAGCTCAGCGATGCTTAACATTCCGTATTCAGACAATTATTTTTAAAGTTGTGGCAAGAAAATTGATTATTTGAAGACCGAAAATTGGAGAAACGGATTTTGCCAAAAAGTTGATATTTACAAACGGAATTTTCGTCATTTCTTGGCTAAAATGGGATATAGATGTAAGAATAACGGTTTTGAACAGCTTATTACCAGCGCTGATTACTATCACTTTTTGAAGGATTTAGGGAAATAAATTTTTGGGTCAAATTTCGTATTTTTTGTAATGACCCCCCATAAAAATTTGAAAAGTATGGCAAAAAAACATAATTTCCATTTTTGAACACATTTTAATTGTAAATGTAATTACGAGCTCAGCGAGGTATGACATTCCGTATACAGACAAGTATTTCTAAAGTTGTGGCAAAAAAACTGATTATTTAATGACCGAAATTTGGAAAAAAAAAACGTATTTTGCCAAAAAGTTGATATTTACAAACGGAATTTTCGTCATTACTCGGCTAAAATGGTCATATAGATATAAGAATAACGGTTTTGAACAGCTTATTACCAGCGCTAACGATTACTATCACTTTTTGAAGGATTTAGGGAAATCAATTTTTGGGTCAAATTTCGTATTTCTTGTAATGACCCCCCATAAAAATTTGAAAAGTATGGCAAAAAAACATAATTTCCATTTTTGAACACATTTTAATTGTAAATGTAATTACGAGCTCAGCGAGGTATGACATTCCGTATACAGACAAGTATTTCTAAAGTTGTGGCAAAAAAACTGATTATTTAATGACCGAAATTTGGAAAAACAAAACGTATTTTGCCAAAAAGTTGATATTTACAAACGGAATTTTCGTCATTACTCGGCTAAAATGGTCATATAGATGTAAGAATAACGGGTTTTAACAGCTTATTACCAGCGCTAACGATTACTATCACTTTTTAAAGGATTTAGGGAAATAAATTTTTGGGTCTAATTTCGTATTTTTTGTAATGACCCCCCCATAAAAATTTAAAAAGTATGGCAAAAAACATAATTTCCATTTTTGAACACATTTTAATTGTAAATGTAATTACGAGCTCAGTGAGGATTACATTCCGTATTCAGACTATTATTTTTAAAGTTGTTGCAAAAAAACTGATTATTTGATGACCGAAATTTGGAAAAACGGATTTTGTTAAAAAGTTGATATTTACAATCGGAATTTTCGTCATTACTCGGCTAAAATGGTCATATAGATGTAAGAATAACGGTTTTTAACAGCTTATTACCAGCGCTAACGATTACTATCACTTTTTGAAGGATTTAGGGAAATCAATTTTTGGGTCTAATTTCGTATTTTTTGTAATGATAAAAATTTGCAAGATAAAGCCAAAAAAAATTTATTTACATTTTTGAAGACAGTTTGATTGTTAATTTAATTACGAGCTCAGCGATGCTTAACATTCCGTATTCAGACAATTATTTTTAAAGTTGTGGCAAAAAAATTGATTATTTGAAGACCGAAATTTGGAAAAACGGATTTAGCCAAAAAGTTGATATTTACAAACGGAATTTTCGTCATTACTTGGCTAAAATGGTCATATAGATGTAAGAATAACGGTTTTGAACAGCTAATTACCAGCGCTTACGATTACTATCACTTTTTGAAGGATTTAGGGAAATCAATTTTTGGGTCAAATTTCGTATTTTTTGTAATGACCCCCCATAAAAATTTGCAGAGTATGGCAAAAAACATAATTTCCATTTTTGAACACATTTTAATTTTAAATGTAATTACGAGCTCAGTGAGGATTACATTCCGTATTCAAACAATTATTTTTAAAATTGTTGCAAAAAAACTGATTATTTGATGACCGAAATTTGGAAAAACGGATTTTGCCAAAAAATGGTCATATAGATGTAAGAATAACGGTTTTTAACAGCTTATTACCAGCGCTAACGATTACTATCACTTTTTGAAGGATTTAGGGAAATCAATTTTTGGGTCAAATTTCGTATTTTTTGTAATGACCCCCCATAAAAATTTGCAGAGTATGGCAAAAAACATAATTTCCATTTTTGAACACATTTTAATTTTAAATGTAATTACGAGCTCAGTGAGGATTACATTCCGTATTCAAACAATTATTTTTAAAATTGTTGCAAAAAAACTGATTATTTGATGACCGAAATTTGGAAAAACGGATTTTGCCAAAAAATGGTCATATAGATGTAAGAATAACGGTTTTTAACAGCTTATTACCAGCGCTAACGATTACTATCACTTTTTGAAGGATTTAGGGAAATCAATTTTTGGGTCAAATTTCGTATTTTTTGTAATGACCCCCCATAAAAATTTGCAGAGTATGGCAAAAAACATAATTTCCATTTTTGAACACATTTTAATTTTAAATGTAATTACGAGCTCAGTGAGGATTACATTCCGTATTCAAACAATTATTTTTAAAATTGTTGCAAAAAAACTGATTATTTGATGACCGAAATTTGGAAAAACGGATTTTGCCAAAAAGTTGATATTTACAAAAGGAATTTTCGTCATTACTTGGCTAAAATGGTCATATAGATGTAAGAATAACGGGTTTGAACTGCTTATTACCAGCGCTAACGATTACTATCACTTTTTGAAGGATTTAGGGAAATCAATTTTTAGGTCAATTTTCGTATTTTTTGTAATGACCCCTCATAAAAATTTGCAAGATAAGGCCAAAAAAAAATTATTTACATTTTTGAAGACAGTTTGATTGTAAATTTAATTACGAGCTCAGCGATGCTTAACATTCCGTATTCTGACAATTATTTTTAAAGTTGTGGCAAGAAAATTGATTATTTGAAGACCGAAAATTGGAAAAACGGATTTTGCCAAAAA
>NW_007931088.1:0-798 GCF_000001215.4 Drosophila melanogaster | reverse complement strand
GTAAATGTAATTACGAGCTCAGCGAGGTATGACATTCCGTATTCAGACAAATATTTCCAAAGTTGTGGCAAAAAAAACTGATTATTTAATGACCGAAATTTGGAAAAACGGATTTTGCCAAAAAGGTTGATATTTACAATCGGAATTTTCGTCATTACTCGGCTAAAATGGTCATATAGATGTAAGAATAACGGTTTTTAACAGCTTATTACCAGCGCTAACGATTACTATCACTTTTTGAAGGATTTAGGGAAATCAATTTTTGGGTCAAATTTCGTATTTTTTGTTATGACCCCCCATAAAAATTTGAAAAGTATGGCAAAAAAACATAATTTCCATTTTTGAATACATTTTAATTGTAAATGTAATTACGAGCTCAGTGAGGATTACATTCCGTATTCAGACTATTATTTTTAAAGTTGTTGCAAAAAAACTGATTATTTAATGACCGAAATTTGGAAAAAACGGATTTTGCCAAAAAGTTGATATTTACAAACGGAATTTTCGTCATTACTCGGCTAAAATGGTCATATAGATGTAAGAATAACGGTTTTTAACAGCTTATTACCAGCGCTAACGATTACTATCACTTTTTGAAGGATTTAAGGAAATCAATTTTTGGGTCTAATTTCGTATTTTTTGTAATGACCCCCCATAAAAATTTGAAAAGTATGGCAAAAAACATAATTTCCATTTTTGAACACATTTTAATTGTAAATGTAATTACGAGCTCAGTGAGGATTACATTCCGTATTCAGACTATTATTTTTAAAGTTGTTGCAAAAAAACTGATTATTT